>NC_138206.1:48128483-48238483 GCF_964194415.1 Vipera berus | reverse complement strand
TAAAGGAAATATTATAAGATAGATGTTCAACTCTTTGAATTCTACTTTCATTGTTTTCTTATCTTGAAACTACTAAAAAACCTGCACACAATTTCTTTATATATTCACGTATGCAAAAGTTAATACTATATAGAAGTGGTATCAACTTCTGTCATTCAGGGACCAGGAATATGGGTGGGGGAAAGGAAGGAAGGAAGGAAGGAAGGAAGGAAGGAAGGAAGGAAGGAAGGAAGGAAGGAAGGAAGGAAGGAAGGAAAACTCCATGACAGTCTTTACATTTTATAATTCTTAAGTGATTAAGAGATAGCATTTCTAAGTGGCATCATGGTGACTTCTCTTTCCCATGATTTTATAAACAAAAGAACAACAAGAACAGAACAGTACAAGACACAAGTATGGAATAAGTTGTCAATCATACATTTCTGCCATTGCTTGTTCCAACAGTAAAGCATACATAGGAAAAGCTTCTTTCTCTTTCCATTTGTTTTCATGGAATTGAATGTACTAATTCTGCTATTTTTGTACTAATTAATATGACCTGAGTAGAATAACTTGTGCTAACACTGGACAAGCATTATCAAAAATAGATGGTAGCAAAGAATAATCAAGTACTGTGCATCATTTTCTTTGCCTTAAAAAAATCTCATCACTCAAAGGAATAACACTGATAAATATTTTTACATATATGAGATTACAATAACTCATGTTCTAGTGTAGATTTTTTTATGCAAAGATAAATTATCTTATTACATTGTAAAGTCGTATTAGCTGGAATTACAGTCCATACATTAGTGAGAAATAATGCAATACTATATATTGAAATTAATAATAGCAATAAATGTTAAAAGTTAAATGAGAAGTATTTGTTCCACAAATATACATAGAATGAATTTAAAATGTTCTGTCCATTTCATTAATAGTTGTAGCCAAATTACTTTCCTTAGCAAAATAATCGTATTCTTACTTTCTTTTGGACAGCTATGTTTGTTATGGGATTAAAAACCAAATACCATGTATTAAAATTAATCCAAGCAATTGCCTCAAGGGGGAGCTTCCACTTCATTCTGTTGATCAGTTGCAATTTCAAGCCATTCCGAACTAATGTTTGACAAGACAAATTTAAAAGATCCTGAAAAGTATCATTCCTCTTTTTCTTTTCAGCCAGTTCTCTATACTTCCAGATTACTGTCCTTTCTTGGGTTCTTAGAAATCCACAGTGTTGACTGATCTGGACTGGTTTTTGTTCTTCCTTTACTGGAAAATTAAAAACACAAATGCATGGCTATACATCTGATGCACATAATTTCACATAATCAGCTAGGAACTCTGCGATAAGGGAGGGTGGTAAAGAATAAATTGTAAAAATACTTGAATGTTTGCATTAGGTATATTGCTTCATTTACCCTTGTTCAAAAGCACTATGTACATGTAACTGAAAACTGATCTTACACTTAAGGAAGGAAGCCAAGCAGCCTATAAGTCCTATGCAATATTTAACACTGAAGGCCTGTACCAATTGGCATACCAACTTAGTGACAACTGAGTTTTTATAAATAACTTCTGCATTAGTATAATTAAAGCATAAAAATGTATATGGGTCAATATGAAAGAGGAAAAAAGTGACATTGCCATAGTTGTATATTACAGGCCACCCAACCAATCGGAAGAAATAGATGAACTCTTTGGCCAACCAGTTAACAAACGTATGTAGGAAGCATACCACAGTAATAATGGGAGACTTCAACTCTCCAGATATCAACTGGGAGACAAACTCTGCAGTGAGCAGGAGATCAAACAGATTCCTACCAACCTACTTAATTCTTACTAATAGAAAAGAAGTGATAGAGGGAGTTGAAGTTGCCAGAACCTTGGGTGAAAGTGACCACGTCATACTGGAATTTAATATAATGCAAACACTAGCAATAGTAAACAATCCCACCAGTGTCTTAAACTTCAAAAGAGCCAATTATATCAAACTCAGAATCTAGGAAAGATCCCATGGATGAAAATCCCAAAGGGGAAAACAATTCAAGAAGCATGGGAAACTCTGAAAAATGTGATCATAAAAGCTCAAACCAGCACAATACCACTGAAAAAGAAAAGCAAGAAATTCAAGAAAAATCAGCATGGCTGCACAAAGATCTCTCTGACAAACTGAAAAACAAAAAGGACAAATACATAACTAAGGCCGATTATCAGCAGAGAGCCAGAACATGCAAAGATGAAGTCAGGAAAGCAAAGGCTCAGAATGAACAAAGACTTGCAACAAAAATCAAGGATAATAAAAAAGTTACTTCCAACATATTAACAACAAGAAAAAAGTTAAGGAAATTGTAGCTCCACTAAAGAGAGAGGATGGCAAGGAAATTACAGACAACAGGGAGAAAGCAGAGCTGCTTAACTCATACTTTGCATCAGTCTTCACACAAAAAGAAATTAGAGCCCAACGTACCAAAAAAACCACTGTAAAAGACAAACTAGAAACAAAAATTAAAATAAGCAGGAAAATGGTAAGAGAACACCTATCCGACCTTGACGAATATAAATCACCGGGACCCGACAGACTACATCCCAGAGTTCTAAAGGAGCTGGCAGATGTTATCTCAGAAACATTGCACCATATCTTTCAAAAATCCTGGAGCACCTGGGAAATACCTGAGGATTGGAAAAGGTCTGATGTGGTTCCCATCTTCAAGAAAGGGAAAAAAATGAACCCAGGAAACTACAGACCAATCAGTTTAACATCAATACCTGGGAAGATCCTAGAAAAGATAATCAAAACACAGATCTGCGAATAACTAGAAGCAAACAAAGTAATAACCAGTAGCCAGCATGGGTTTGTTAAAAATAGATCATGCCAAACCAATCTTATTTCATTCTTTGATAAAGTGACTAAGCTAGTAGACCAGCGAAATACTGTGGATGTAATATACTTAGACTTCAGTAAGGCATTTGATAAAGTAGACCACAACCTACCCCTTGGTAAGCTAGAAAAAGGTGGAATAGACAACATCACCACCAGATGGATGTATAGCTGGCTGGCAAACCATACTCAACAAATAGTCCTCAAAGGCACCACATCCACATGGAGAGAATTAAGCACTGGGATACCACAAGGTTCTGTCATAGGCCCAGTACTCTTCAATTTTTTCAACAATGACTTTGATGAGGGAATTGAAGGGGAACTCATCAAATTTGCAGATGACACTAAACTGGCAGGAGTAGCCAACACCCCAGAAGACAAACTCAGGATCCAAAAAGATCTTCATAAACTTGAAAAATGGGCCCTATCCAACAAAATGAGTTTCAATGTGGAGAAAAGCAAAGACCTGTCTTAAAAACAGCAACTGTGAGAGGGACCTTGCAGTCCTAATGGATGATCACTTGACTATGAGCCAGCAGTGTACAGCAGCCACCAAAATAGCTAATACAATCCTGGGTTCAATAAACATTTTATAAAACCCTAGTAAGACGACACCTGGAATACTGCAGCTAATTTTGGTCACCTTATCACAAAAAAGTTGTTGAGAGTTTGGAAAAATTCAGAGAAGAACAACTAAGATGATTAAAGGCCTGGAGACTAAAACATACAAAGAACGGCTGCAGGACTTGGTTTTGGCTAGACTGAAGAAAAAAAGAAATAGGGGAGACATGATAGCAGTATTCCAGTATTTGAGGGGCTGCCACCAAGAAGAGTGGGTCATGTTATTCACCAAAGCACCAGAGGGCCGGACAAGAAACAATGGTTGGAAACTGATCAAAGAGAGAAGCAACCTAGAATGAAGAAGAAACTTCCTGACAGTGAGGATAATTAACCAGTGGAATAGCTTGCCTTCAGAAATTGTGGGCACTCCATCACTGGAGATTTTTAAGAACAGGCTAGACAGTCATTTGTCTGAGATGGTATAGGTTCTGCTGCTTGAGCAGGGGGCTGGACTAGAAGACCTCCAAGGTCCCTTCCAATTCTATTCTGTTCTATTCTATTCCATTTCATATTGAATTAAATTACTATTTTAATGCCAACCTCTGAACAAAAATTGCAAGCTTTTGACAGTGAGGGCTGTGTTTTGAGTGATGTGCCATGGACTATGTTCCCCAAAGAAGGGCAGGATTTATTATTTATTATTCTTTGTACATTTAAAACATTTACTTCTTTCACATTAACAATTGCAACTCAGTGGCATATTTGTGATAGGCTGCAATCATTTGCCTTTTGGATGATGATGGTGATGGTGATGATGATGATGATGATGATGATGATGATGATGATGATGATTTGATTTGCTTCCCATTTTTCTTCTGAAAAATGGCATCCGAAAATATTACAGCAGCATGGAAGGAAGCCAAATAAAGTTATTAATGTTGCTGCTGATTTTAAAGGATTTTCTCTGAACGAATGCGGCAAAAACATATTCCCCAAACTATTTGTTCAGTAGGAACATGGCTAACTTCCCATGAGTTTATAGAGTTTATCGTAATTTCAAGACTGTCAAAGCTCAAAGTAATGCTTTTAAATTTTTTAGAAGAATACTGGCTAGCTTAGGCACTAACACTCCGCCTTCCAAATAGAATCAAAAGATGACCTTAGAAAACTCAGCAATGTACCAAGTTAGAATCTAAATGTTCGGTAAGGGATTCAGATGATAATGGAGATGAATCACTGAAGCAGTTTCTCCTTGCTTCCCTAGAAGAAAGAAAGGGAAAGCCCCTAAGCATAAATGGTTTGCCATAAAGCACAGGAGAAATGCTTGGTTCTTAATGTTATAGCTTAATATCTGCATGTCTGATAGAGTTTTCCTCTTTATAACCAAATATATATATTTTTTCAGTTTTGCTAACCTACTCTTTCTAAATATTGGATTTAACTTCCATAACTCCTCACTAAGATATCACACATTTGGGAGGCAAGAGAAAAATTATGTGCTGCATTTTTGGGAGGAAATAAAACCAACATTTTTTTTGTGTTGTTGCAACTTGGTATCAACTCCTTCCCTCTATTAACATTTCATTAGTCCTCCTGTGTTTCTCATCCTAGCTTCTGATTGTACATCACACAGCCCTGCTCAGTGGCAGAGAGTAGGCCTGTTACCTTGTTGGAAATCCAATATCATCATTACCACATAGTTATTTACCTGTACCCTTCCTGACCACCATTGATGTTTTGGGGGACAGTTTGCAAACTGATTCCATAAATACCCCAGAAGACTGTGGAAGGAAGTTCTAACAAGATACCTGGTGAGATTTTTGGACTGAGTAGATGGCCTTGATTTTTTTTTGTTTACTGTTTGTTTTAGGAGCCAGCCACTTACAGTATATTTGACAGGTCCTGCACTGCCACAAAAATTGGGAAATACTACAATAAGTAAGATTAAATATTATGAAAATAAGTGGTTAGAAAGCTCCACACTGGAGCATTGTTCAACTCTTTCTTCTGTAACAGCATTTCCACTTCACAATACAAAAGGAACAATGACTATAATATTCCAAGAAGGGGTGGAAAATGAATTGATCCATCTTTGGAAAATGGTTTCTTTGAATATTTCCAAAGCAGGAAATACTATTAAGCATAATTGCTTTTGCCTAAAGCAGAATATATAATAGAATATATTATGGTTTCATATTGCAAAGCCTATATCTTAATTTTGATGTTAGCCTGAAATGTTAACTGACATGTTAACTTTCTAATGAAGTTATACAGAAGCAACAATCTTACCTATCATAGATCAAATAGTATTGTTAAACCAATATAGGTAAGATTGTTGCTTCTGTATAACCTCATTAGAAAGTAACTTACTCCCTCCATATACACTGCATATTTTATCTTTGAGTAGGTGGCTACAATTTTAAATACATTCTTCTTTCACAGTACATATACTATGCAATATGATGGATGTCATTCAGGATGAATAGTCTTGTATTTTGTGTAGACTGGACTTGAATAGGAGTAAGTGGTTGATGTACACATATATTCCAAAGTACATAAATCACAGATACAAATTGTCATGTTTGATAAACCACTGAATTACCTTTTATGAAGCATCTGGAAACAGCAAGTCCCAAAAGCCACTAATATCAACAACAACAGTGGTATGGTTGGTATAACAACATAAATTAAATTAGGAATTAGACCTACAAAAAAAGAGAATATTATTACACTTTAATATATGTGTGTGTGTGTGTGTATGAGTAACTAAATCTTTTTATCCTGAAATTTCTTCAAAGCCTCCTAAAACGAATGGCAAAAATGATATTCCCCTATAATATACAACCAAGAGAAAGTTGCAAAATGTATCTTAACATTGCTTATTCTAGCAATTCATCCAGCAATGGAATAAAAATAGCACTTACTGTAGACATATATACCACTTCATAATGCTTTATGCACTCTCTAAGCAATTTACAGAGTCAGCATATTGCTTCCAACAATCTGGGCCCTCATTTTACTAACCCCAAAAGGATGAAAGGCTGAGTCAACCTTCTGTCCATCAGGATTGAGCTCCTGGCAGTGAGCAGAGTTAGCCTGCAAAACTGCATTCTAACCACTGTACCACCATGTCTCATTTGGTTATACAAAAAAATATAACCAAAAATCTGAATAAAGTATATCTTAAAACACAGGTGTCCAACCTTTTGGTTTACCTAGGCTGCATTGGTGAAGAGAAATTGCCTTGGCACACATATAAAATATATAATATATTTAATGTGTATAAAACACATAATAACGTTAAAGGTTTACAATCTTTTGGGGCCACATTATAGGCCACAGGTTGGAGACACCTGTCTTAGAGCATATGAATCAATGTTTTTTTTTTCATGAACAGAATTCTAGGATTTATACGAAATTTGTTTTGATGTACATTCAAAGTCATATTTTTTTAATCTAAACATTCATCCAGAGAACACATTTTAAAGACAGTGTAGAAACCAAGTTTATAGTTTTGATTGTTAAGTATGTGTAGCTACACACTGAGCCAACTTGAATTCAGTTAAATAAATAATGTTCCTTAAATGCTATGCACTGTACATTAAGACATTTGGAAAGACCCAAATATATTATTTCTTATTAATGAATATATTTATATGCTAGATTTATAATCTTCATCTGCCCCAAATAATCCTTTTCCTTCTGACTCCCTTATCTATAGCATTCATTCATTATAGTTTTTTTTAATCCCAGCCTTTTTAATTGTCTTTTGATTCTTTTATCTATTTTTCTTAAAATTAAATGAATCCCTCTACATATCAGTCATAAGAGGTTGGGAAGCCTACAGTAAGAATGCCAACAAAAATAGTAGAGAATAGTAATGGAGCATAGCAAACCATGAATGCAATTCTGCAGAAGTCTTCCCACTGTTAATTATCATAACTTCATTTAAAATTTATAATCACTTTACTCTCTTTAGGTTAGTTTAAGGAAAGATCATTACTGTAAACTACCTAAAAACTACTTCCAGGCACCTCCATATTTCTAACAGAGGGAGAAAAAAAGCAAGATATCTATCATCATTTCCTTAAACAATATGCACATAAGAGTGTAAGGCAAATTTCCTCTTCGCTGAACTTTTTTAACATGGGTGGAACGTGGACTGGTGAAGAATTCACTAGAAAATGGGCCAGAATTGACCTCAGTTATGTAGCAACTAAAGAACTAAGATCTAGATTTAATGTATTCAATTCAATATATTCAATTTAGGCACCAACCAAATCCAAAATGAATCTGGCAACATACTATAAAACCAAATGAAATAGAAAATATAATAAAAGTTATAAAAAGAAAAGGAATACAGAAGAACAGATTGTTAGTCCACTAATAACATCCACCCCCCAAACACATTCAACAGGATTTCCCTACCCTAAGGCTTGGGTGAACAAGCAGGGTGTTAGGACTTTCTGGAATGCCATCAGGGTGGGTGCCATATGAATATCATAGAAACTTCAATCCAGAGTGCAAATGTCATCACAAAAATGACAATGTGTATCCTAATAGATGACAAATTTTAATTGAAGGGATTATGAAAATTCCAAGCCAGAGCAAGGCCTCCAAATCCAGAATGGATACAGTTAGTACACAAGATATATCTGTGCAAAGGCCTCCTCTTTCAACAGGAGCTCTAGAAAGACCCTCAAACTGTGTGCCAACTCTGCGCCACCCAATCTAGAGTCAAAGATGATATATCACCAGAACCTGGGGGGGGGGTAAAAACCCAAAGCCACTCTATCCTGCCAGGGTTCAATTGGAGCCAGTTTCTTCCCAAAGATTCATGGTATCCATATGCTGCAGCACATCACCCAGAATATAGATGTATAACTTGATAGCATTGATATACTGATGATGCTGCACATCATACCATTGAATGAACTTCCCCAGGAGTTTCACATAGATATTAAAGACAGGCAGTCAAAAATCTAAATCCATCCCATACCACAGGAGCTAGGGTTAGAGCTGCCCGCACCTGAACAACACTACAAGTTATAACCATCAACTTGAATCACACTTGAATCTTACTGATAATTAGTACAGCTTTCAAAGCAGTGGTGTAACATAGGCATCCCAAGGCATGCCCATAGCATTGCGGACCAGTTGAAACTCCAAGTAGCCTTTAAGGGCAGACCCATGCATAGCATATGGCAACAGTCAAGCATGAGATAACAAAGGCATGAATGATCCTCTGTGCTTCCTTATTCAGAAAAGGATATCACTGGTATACCAGTTGGAGCTGTGTAAAGACCTTCCTTATTGACCCTGAAGATGCACTAGGACTAGGATTTAAAGAGGCAAAACATTCACCATGCAAGCATATGGTACCAAACATAAAAGTTATCATGTGAATAATCAGCAACTGTGCATATTTTTAAGATGCTAGCTTTGAGAAATTCAGGTTTCCACAAATGTATAAGAGCAAACTTGATACAACAGCATACTCTTATTGTCATGGCCAATAGAGCCATCCATCCATCCATTCCTTCCTTCCTTCCTTCATTTATTTATTTATTTATTTATTTATTTTTATTTAGCTAGCTACCATTTGTAAAAATTGAATTAAGAAAAATGTTAATTGCAAAAATACACATTTCAAGTTTGTTCTCTTGCCAACATTTTGTTTTTATTGCTGTCCATTTCTCCTGCTTTCATATTCAATTGGCATTTCTAAAAAAATATACTTGAAATTCCTTATCTCGCTGCAATTTACTTTCTGTTGAATCCAGTGATGTCTATCCCAAATTTATATCATTTTGCCTTTAAAATGCTAAATGCATCTAATTGGTCTTTCAAAATAGCCTTCTGAAATGTGATCTAAAAACTAAACATATCAATTACCACCAGTTTCAGTAACGACCACTGGAATATCATCTTCTGACTTGCTTGAATCATGAGGCTTCAAGGCTGGCACTGTTGCTTGAACTTCTGAAAAAGCAGTTTTGAGAGGGGAAAAGTACAGTAAGTTTGTTTTCTATATCTTTGCATCTGCTTTTGTAATTGTACTTTTAAAAGATAAAAAAAATCTACAGCTAATCATTTTTAAAAGTACGTGTGGGCGATAAATTCTGGCTACAGGTTTCTTTGCTACATTGGGATCACATCTGGAATAAAAGTTATCCAAACTGCAATATTCTAAAGGGTAGCTATATGCTATAAAACACATAGTTGGATATTTTTCTGAATTGTAATGGTACTTTAGATGTTTCAATTTAGCCTGCTTTTTAAATCTATTTTGATTTTAAAAAAATAATTCAGATTTTATTACTCAACACCGCAATTCTGTCCAAAATGTTCTTACCATGATGTGGATCTGTTCTGTCTCCTGATTCTTTTTCTAGTATACCTTCTGTTAAATCAATAAGAAACAATTAAAAAATATTCTTTTTACTGATTTGTACATAACTTTAATAAGCTTTTTTCAGTCTTTATAACTAGCCTTTCCTAGTCTACTTTCATTTGGAAAGCAAACTGAATACTCTTTCAGTTTATTTTTCAGATGAACTGGACTTGTTGCTCAAGAGGCACTAAATTGTGAAAGACTCATTGAAACATGAACGTGCTGCACTGTATTTCATGGAATGAGATTTAGGAAAAAAACAATATCTAGAACTTTTAAAAAAATATTTTCTATTTTTATCCCATTCTTATTTCAAAGACCTGTAATATATATGTGTCCTATTTTTATAGAATATCCAAAAGTAAAAACAGTGAAAGATGTATATATATATGAACTATACTGTATATAGTAGAAGAGAGTTATGGGATCCTAAACTAAAAACATTCTTTTACACAAATATTTTATGAAGCACGTTGATTTTACTTCGTTATTATTTTGAACATATTGCCTGATCAACTTATGAGGCTGCTTAGGTAAACTTATCTGAGCTTCTATAGCTCAATATCAGACCTGTAAAAATCTATTAGAGTGCTATTGCACTAAATGATTTAGCAGTTTAAATGTCATCAGTATGAAAAAGTATGATTAAGAGCCTTGGTGGAGCAGTGGGCTAATACCTCCTTAAGTAACACCAGCTGCCTGCAATTAGTGCAGGTTTGAGTCCCACCAGGCTCAAGGTTGACTCAGCCTTCCATCCTTCCGAGGTAGGTAAAATGAGGACCCAGATTGCTGGGGGGCAATAAGCTGACTTTGTAAAAATGCCGCTGGGGGGGCCCAAAAGCCCTAATAAGCAGGCATATACATAGAATGAAGGCTATTGCTAAGCACATTGATTTGTGCTTCTTCGATTGTAAGCCGCCCTGAGTCTTCAGAGAAGGGCGGGATATAAAATGGGATAATATATATATATATATATATATATATATATATATATATATATATATATATATATATATATATATATATATATATATATATATATATATATATATATGTATATGTATATATATATATATATATATTAAAAAGACTGTAGAAGACAAACACAAAAGACAGTAACATTATTTAACGGTAAACTATATTACTCAGGGACTTGTCCCTTGGTTCTGAATCCAGATTACAAGGAAAGTGCCACTACTGATTTATCTGTGATTCAAAAGTAAAGACTGCATCAAGAACCTGGTTTATCAGCCCTACCTGACTTATACTTGCAGATGAAATTGTGCTTCATATTACATCTGTCGTCATTCCATTGATAAAGATAGGGCCCTCCTAAACCTGGATTTGCAGATGGCTGATGATACATCACAACACAAGCTTCACTCCCACAGGAAGGCTCATCAGTATACCAATTTCTATAAAGCAGAAATATCACAAATGCAAGATATAACTTTTGAATCTTTATTATTCTATTAAATAGGGTTTTTTTTCTTCCTCTCAGTTTTCCCACATTCCTAAGTTAGCTAAGAAGTTAGGATTTGTGCGACTCCTTCATTAGATTTTCCCATGCCAAATAAGTATAAGTTGCAGCAAAGATCTATTGCAGAATTTGTAGTAAAGTTTTACAAAACAAAAAACCTAAATGAAAATTGTTGGCATTCAAACCCATAATGGAAGGAAAAACTACAGTATATGTAATGTTCTGTAAAATATGTTTGGAAAAATTATTGAATGACAAGTGCAGTATATGGAAAGAAATATGTTATACAAAATTCAGGAAGGAATGAGACAAAAATCATACTCCAATATATCCACTATTTGATGGGCAACTCTTGGTAGGATACATCTCAATAACACTGTAATGAACTATATGTGAACAAGGCAGAATGGAAAAGAATAGTAGAAGGCCTATAGATAATGATAAAAATCCATGCTGAAGTGGGGAGGCAATAGAAAAATAGACTATTAAATGCATAACTGTCTGATAAAACCAAGATAATGGAAAAATGAGAAAATATGTGGTTGGAGAGGGATTTATTGCTCTTAGCTCCATATACTGAATATCTTGTCTACTGGAAACATGGACCTGAATATGTCTTGGTCTTCTGTTTCTAGAAGTTTTGGGAAATAATAATAATAATAATAATAATAATAATAATAATAATAATAATAATAATAATAATAATAATAATAATAATAATAATAATAATAATAAAAATAAACAACCTTTATTGTCAAAGTACAACATGTGTACATTGAGATTAGCTGAGCCTCCCCCCGTGCTCTCTCCCCCCAACACACAGTGACAACAAACCCTCCATCCTACCACACCATGTGAACCAACTATACCATACACCGGCCTCCCAAGTCAATTCTGCATAGGTTCACAGAGATTAAGAGGTTTTACCTGAAGAGAGAACTGCTTCCATCTGTCCATTTGTAAAGATCAGGGCAGGCACTAGATGTAGTTTGGCCCTCCCCATTTCTCCATAGACCAATCCAGAAGTCTCCATCAGAAATCCCAGGACCTGATGTGGTGAGATTCCGCAGCATACTTTCTATCAATTTCTGTTCTGTTTCACTTTCAAGACTGAGAAGTACTCCACCTCCCATTTCACAAGCTTGGCGAGCCTCCTGAAAACCCACACGCCGAGACATGTCTTGGAAATAGGCAATCTTGTAGCAGGGTTGTGCTGAGTCACCATAGCATATCTTTTGACCTAAAAAAACCCCCACACACACAAAATAACACTGTACAATTTTTGATTAACATCCATAGATTTCAGCTACATCTTTTATTATAAGCCATTTATGTTCAGACAATATTGCTTCCCCTGCTTCCTTTCTCTTTATTGCTAAAAATTAAAATTTTAAAAGGCAAGATACAGTACGTACATAATGCACTTTGCTTGGTACATTTGGAATTATCCATTTGGAAACACTTATTTCACCCCAACCTATATGACATGAAGAAGGCCAAAGAAAAAAGAAAACATGGGTCCACTTGCTTCTCTCTGAGTACATGAAAAATAAAGTATTGGAAGTCCACTGAATAAGCTAATAAGTTGTTTGCATGTTATAGTTTCATTCCTTACTGTATTATAGCCCATTATGGGCTGTGTTGGAAAGCTATTATCTGTTCCCCTTGTAGTCATGACAAGTTCTTGAAACAACATCCATGAAAAGGTGTTTTATTTCCAGGAGGCTGCTTTCCTGAAATGTTTCAGCTTATTCATTTTTACAATCTGAGTATGGGTTAGATTATAATGTAGCCGAAAACATGACTTTATGCTTTCTTTCATAATTTTTCTATAAAAAAAACATTCAAATCTAAATATGGGGTTTGAACCACTCAATATACCGTACTTTCTCCATCACTGAATGCATTACACGTCATTACTTGACATTCAAAAGGCTTTATTTCTCTCTCAACAAAAGGGAAGGGATACAACACCATCTGTCTCCTGGAGAAAGAGGGTTTTGTTTTGTTTTGCTTTGCTTGCGGATATTTCATAAATTATGTGAGATGGTTAAATACGCAAAATTGGAAAGGTATTCTAGCTATGAGAATGCACAGTGATGAGCAATAACCCATTTCCTAATTGTTCCCACACACAAGCCTAGCTCACCTAAATGTGTGGAGCACTTGAATGAATGAACCTTTATTGTCAAAGTACAACCATGTATACATTGAGATTGGCTGAGCCTCCCTTTGTGCCCCCCAAAACCACCACAACTAACTTGGTTAATTGGGGATAACTTTTATCTCTTAAAAATTATCTACCTTAAGATACATTTCTCTGTCAAAGTCTGGTATGAATAATGAGGCAAAATTAAAGAACAATGGTTTCTTAAAGATCCAATGGTCTCTAGTACCAAATCAATACAATGCCCAGGGAAATTAAATAATCTATTCCTGCCAAATATACACATGCAACTGGTTTGTGATGCATGTTTCTCTTCTTGCAATTTATATCAAATACAAACGATTACACACCATATCAAATGTTCTATAAGAAAGCATTTTATTTCTTTTCTTTGCATAACCTCTCAATGAAGTTATAATTTCACCAGATAGGGGCAGAGACTAATTGCTTATGGAGCTACTATGTTGTGGAGTCCTCAATTGCCAATGCCATAAGAGGGGCCATTATGCTGAAGCAAGCTGGCAACAGTTAGAGGAAAATAAGAGGTAATGACTGAGCAGTGAAGAAATAAGATCTGATGAAGGACCAAGACTTTGTATCTCATAACAACATCTTAGAAAATACCTGAAGATCAGATTTGATGATAGAAATGGGATTCATGTTGTACAACTATACTGAGATCCAAGCAGGGAGCAAAGTCTAGAAGACTTCCAGGAAAAATCTCACTGGAAGAACTTCAGCAATTAATCCTGGAAATCAGAATCAGAGTAGGATATTGACACAAAATAAGATTAGGATCTAATTTCTTCTTCATCAACTAAGATGAAGTTGAAAAGAAAATGTAGACTAAAATGTAGACTTAAAAGCTAATTAAAATCAATTAAACTGAAGAGTAATAAGGAACAGTTTAATTCAGTTTAAAAATGTATTTAATAATAATAATAAGTTGGAAGGGACCTTGGAGGTCATCTAGTCCAACCCCCTGCTCAGGCAGGAAACCCTATACCATTTCAGACAAATGGCTGTCCAGTCTCTTCTTAAAAACTTCCAGTGTTGGAGCATTCACCACTTCTGGAGGCAGGTTGTTCCACTGGTTAGTTGTTCTAACTGTCAGGAAGTTTCTCCTTAGTTCTAGGTTGCTTCTCTCCTTGACTAGTTTCCATCCATTGCTTCTTGTCCTGCTTTCAGGTGCTTTGGAGAATAGCTTGGCTCCCTCTTCTTTGTGGCAGCCCCTGAGATATTGGAACACTGCTATCATGTCACCACTCACCCTTCTCTTCATTAAACTACACATACCCAATTCCAGCAACCATTCCCTATATGTTTTAGCCTCCAGTCCCCCAATCATCTTTGTTGCTCTTCTCTGTACTCTTTCTAGAGTCTCAACATCTTTTTTACATCATGCTGACCAAAACTGGATGCAGTATTCCAGGTGTGGCCTTACCAAGGCACTGTAAAGTGGTATTAGTACTTCACATGATCTTGATTCTATCCCTCTGTTAATGCAGCCTAGCACTGTGTTGGCTTTTTTGGCAGCTGCAGTACACTGCTGGCTCATATTTAAGTGATTGTCCTCTAGGACTCCAAGATCTCTCTCACAGTTACTACGATAGAGCAAGGTACCACCTATACTATACCTGTGCATTTGATTTTTCCTGCCTAAATGTAGAATCTTACTTTTTTCACAATTGAATTTCATTTTGTTAGATAGTGCCTAGTGTTCGAGTCTGTCCAGATCCTCCTGTATCTTAAGCCTATCTTCTGGAGTATTGGCTATTCCTGCCAGCTTGGTGTCATCTGCAAATTTGATGAGTTCCCCATCTATCCCCTCATCCAAATCGTTGATGAAGATGTTGAAGAGCACTGGGCCCAGAACAGAGCCCTGGGGCACCCCACTACACACTTCCATGTAGATGCAGTTCCATTGAGGACCACACGCTGAGTACGGCCTGTCAGCCAGCTACGAATCCATCTGGTGGTGATGCTATCTAACCCACATTTTTCTATCTTATCAAGTAGTAGGTTGTGATCTACTTTATCAAATGCCTTGCTGAATTCACTATGAAAATAATTAATTCTACATATTTTAAACTTGTTCAATATCTTCTCAAGCTGTAATGTAATACATGCTAGCTAACCAACAATGTATGTTTGCCTTTTCAGAGGACAAGCAGATCAGTCTCTGTAGAAAAATAAATAAATAAACAACAACTGATCTCATGTCAACAACTGCAACATTCAGGAAGAAATGACAGAATATTTCAGTCTTCAGAGATAGTATCTTGCTGACCCTCAGGTTACATTCTCCAAAATAGAAATTTCATTGAGAAACTCCAGATGAATCAGAACTAATGAACACTTGATTCCATTCATTTTTGCTTGAATAAATACAAATGGTTCTGTTTTACTACAGGTGTTGATTAACATAGCAAAACTGAGATTGCCACCAATTACAGATGTTATGAATTTTTTACTTTTATATTTTATTGCATTCGGAATGATTTCCAATCTTTGTGCATTTATATACCGGTAAGTTTATAGAAAATTGGAGATACAGGAACCAATTCAGAATAATATTTCATGTGCCTGCTTTCCACAAAAATTTTGTATGGCATAGTAATAGTGTGGCATAGTAATTTTGTATGGATAGTAATTTTCTCACACTAAAGTTGGAAGTAACTAACAAAGCATATAAGTCATCATAAGATTCCTGCCATTCAATTGTTTATAGAGAATAAGAAAAAATAAGGATAAAAGATTATTGCATGGATAAAAGGGGATATTTATTTAAAATATTTGTATGGCCACTCATCTTAAAGACAAATGTGGGTGGTTCACAGGATAATGTCTATTTTCTGTTAAACTATTTCTCATGTCTCCTGTTTTCATTCACAATAGTTTATTTAGTTTGTAATATATCTGTTCCTCTAATATAGACTTTGGCATATTGTTTTATCACTTAAATTAGGTCTTCTGGAGTCATAGCAAAGAATGGTCCATCTATAACCTATCACATGATTATCAATCATCCTACCTTACCATTTTGTAAGAATGTTAATCTGTTGATTAATTAAATTAAGCACAAATGTTTTACTGCAGTGTTCTCCTTTGTATTGTCAGCGTAACTTAGAAACAGAATCACATTATATTATGACGCTTCAAATGCAGCTGCAGGAGTATAATTTCATAACTGTACTCTGTATCATTAGGAACACAGACTTATATAATTTAAACACTTTTTTGCTGGCAAAGCAAATTTTGCCGGTTTAACATTCAACTAACCTTTTATCTTTCTGCTCAGAAATTATTTTATGTCAGGTTCTCACAAATACAGTCCACAAAACTAGTCGCTCCTCTTGTGATGGTTCTGTTTAGTTTTGTTTTATTTGGATGTTTGATTGATGTGTGGCCTTTGGCTGTAATAATAAAATTGATTGATTGAAAACTAGTCACTAGTCACAAAACAACCCACAGTTACTGATACCTTATAATTCTGAACAGTGTTCAGCAATAATAGAAGAGCTGTTTAATTAATTACATTAATGAAAGATTAAAACATAATTCTAAGCTAGACACAGTGGTGGGATTCAAATATGTGAACAACCAGTTCTCTGTGTGGATGTCACTTCCAGAACTCCATTCTGGGCCTGGGCAACAAAAAATTAGCTACCGGTTCTACCAAATTGGTGCGAACTAGCTGAATACCACCACTGGCTAGACATATTAAATATCTATTAAAAATAATGATCTCTTATCTTTCTTAAAGGACAGTTAGAATAAAGGGGCCAGCAATTTATTCCATAGTGCAGGCGAACCATCAAAAAGATCTCCCTCTTCTCCAATCTCCTCTTATCTCACAACATGATATTTAGCAGACCTTCTCTAGATGGCCTCGTAGGACAAGTAATATATTGGATACGTTATTCCTGTTTATTCTAGAGGCTACCATATTATGATTCTAGATGACATTATAGCTGCACCTAAAAAAGGTTCCTATGTAGACTTCTGACATTGATTGGTGGTGAGGCTATAGATTTTCCAATATTGCTTAGAGTTGGTATAAGAAGCAGCATAGATTCCACTTTCTTTTAGCTTACTGTTGCTCTGGAAGCATTTTCTATTTTTATGACTTCACTATTTTCTGGTTAATACCTTCATGGCTTCTTGTCAAAGAACAATGCTTTTAGATAAAAGTATCACTCAAGAACTTTGAAAAGTGGTTTAAATGTCAGTATACCTCACGGGTGTCAAACTCGCCATGTCACGTGACATGTCACAACTTTTTTTGCATTGCCAGAGCTGGGGTGGGCATGGCATCTGCATGATGCAACCGGCCCACGGGCCGGCAGTTTGACACCCGTGGTATAACTTGTATACTTGATGGTTGTATGGAGAAATATTAAAAATAGTATTGTTATTTGTCACTGTGATGTTGCAGGCATTCCCCCAATTCTTTCTGGTACATGACCACTAGTCATATATATGATAATCAAGTGATGTATTCTACATCCATGTTCTGTATGCATTTACTAGGTTTAACGTAAAGCAATATAGTAATTTTCCCTTGATCCTGATGAAATATTCTGGGTATATCCACCCAAACAAACCTAAGAGGTCCTAGGTAGTTTAAAATATTTAATATGTAGCATGAATGGATTAATTAAGAACAGTTCTGTATTTGCAACAATACTGTACACCTTTGAAGTAGAAAGAGTACGTGTAAGATCAAAATTTGTATGTATATCTTAGTCAGCAGTTTTAGTATTTGTAGATTTCCAAAAGATGTACAGATCTAGTTACATTAAGCGATACAAGGGAAATATTTTTTGAATCACTGCATAAATATAAAAGAGAAAGTGAAACAATTTTTAGTTGTTTAGACATTTCTTAAGAGAAACTATATTATTTTCTCATGGCATTTGTGCACCAAATTATTAATTATGACAGTATTACTATTTTCTATGTAAGTGGCAAATGTATAAATGTTGGCATTAGTTCTCCTAGATGAATTTAAGACAATATAAAATAAAAGGCTAAAATACATTTATTATTTGTTCACCTAATAGAGCCTTCTTTTGCTATTCCTTGATCATATGGAACTTCAACTTTAAATAATGTAATTTACATTATGTGATTTAAATTTTAAATAATTTGAAATTTTGAAATTTTAAATTATCCTGGCAACCAATGTGAAGATGTCTCTCAAAAACATGCCAAGAGTCTATTCATTGCAAATTGATAACACCAGTGTCTTGCAGAAATGTATGGTAACCTCCCTGTCCATTGAGCCACATGGCTGTAGACGCACATTATTTTCTCTGGACACCAAATACTACTTTGAGAAGTCATAAAGGAACAGTTATTTTCAGTTGACAAAAAACAGTACAATTTTGAAAACAGAGGCTGAAAAATATTTATCTTCCAAAACCTAGTCTTACTCATCAATTTATTTGCAATATCTAAACTGAAGACATTGAAATATATCAAATTTGAATGCTGAACAGTAGACCAAAATATGTGATTTATGGAATTACCTACTTTCTGAGGCCTGCACAATGCACTAAACCATAAGCTAATTATACTGACTGAATTCACATAACACTGTAGAATCAATCAACCTAATCTATGTTTCGATACATTATGCAGCTCTAGCCAAAGACTTAAGAGGCCTACTTGGATTACACTGTTTAGCTCAGGGGTCTTCAAACTTGGCCCTTTTATGACTTGTGGACTTCAACTCCCAGAATTCCTCAGCCAGGCATGCTGGCTGAGGAATTCTGGGAGTTGAAGTCCACAAGTCATAAAAGAGCCAAGTTTGAAGACCCCTGGTTTAGCTTCTCAAGGGACCTGGACAGCACATAGGAGACATGAAGTATGTAAGTCTGATAAAATCCAACTGACCACTTGGTCAGAGAGCACTTATTGTAGGCTTGTAAAATAGTTCCTTACTGGCTTATTATAAACATGTTTCAATTTTAATTTCAAATTGAAAATCTTCCCAAAGACCATTAGACCACAGATCACATCTTTAATTAATTATTGTACTGTAAGCATAGCTCAGTACCTGAATACAGCTATAAGGCCTCTCTTTTGAAAAATGTTCAATAATAATAATAAAGGAAGATGTCATCTAAGCATGTGTAGCCCTATTGGGATTTCACAATGTTACACTATAGTAACTGTTGGGAATTACTTTTCCATGATATATGATGTAGGATTTATGCTGCTCTTTGACCATAATAACAGTTGATTGATTGATTGATTGATTGATTGATTGATTGATTGATTGATTGATTGATGCAGGATTATTAAAGAGCACTCTTTGAGCCTAAACTTCAAGACAGCTATATATCTACTTAATTGTCATGCCATCCAGGCCACATTCAGCTAGCTAGCTAATCAGCATGTCATAGGGTACTCTGTCAAATATTTGGCTGAAGTCAAAATATATTAAAGCTACATCTATTCAGGAAGCTACCTGATCAAAAAATGAGATAGTCTGGCAACATTTGTTCATAATAAAAACTATGCTGCTTTCTGATAATTATCACATTGTTTTCCAGGGGCTTATATATCAGTGTCTTTATTATTTTCTCTTCAAATTTCTGCGATATCAGTGTCAAAATGTCTGGCTTCATAGTAGCCATTCATGGAAAAGTAACAACTCCCAAAGCTAAAATAATATATAGAGACCCATTATTGCATTCTTTAGTTTCCAGACAGGGCAGGAAGATAACTATTACTGTATTCTAAATTCCTTGTTATATAGATTGATATATACTCATTATTTTCTGCTTGTATATTGTAGAAGTGTAGTTATTAGTTGAAGATTATTAGCTTTATTGAAAATCGTCCTCTGGATTGTGCCATTCCTTTGTACAGTTGTTGAATATGAATCATTTTATGTCTGCTTCACTACTGAATAGTTTTTAATATTCCACTCTCCTACTTCAATATGTAAATGCAATCATGTACATTGACACTGCAGAAAAAAAATCTCAAATGAAAACAAAATGAAAAACAAAAATAAACTGACAGCAAACAACAGTCCTTAAGGAATAATGGCTTTGATTAACATATTGGTTGTTAAGTGGCAACTAATAAGATTAATTCTCTTCTCCCTTGCCCAGCAGTTACTTAAAGTAATTGTATTTTTTGAAAAGTGTATTATCATCATTTTGTGCTATGTGATGTCATAGAAGCAACAGTGTGGGTTATGTACCACTCAGCAAATTTTCCTGACTCTGTCATCACAACTTTTTAAAATCCAACACTTCTGCTAGCTGAAGACATTCTAACCTATTGTCTTTTAAACAATAAGCACAGAGCATAAACAATAATTAGTGGTAATTGCATGAATCTATACCCTGCTTACAACAGTATTACCGTATTTCAAATCATGATTCAGAACATCACTGCAATATGGAAAATAGTCATAAGGCACTTAGGAGCAAGGGAGATAAAACAGGACAATACCTGTAAAATACAGTAAACTTCATGTCATGAAAGAACCAGAACAGTAAAAGGTGGACTAAGTAATAAAGGTCATGACTAGATTATGGAACTCATTATGAAAATTCTGAAAACTCAAGCTATCTTTTTTGAAGTTTATTTTAGAGGTAAAACTGAATAGTAGTAGCAGAACTGTCCATTGTCTTTGATAATGCAAAACAATTTACCATTGCTGTTTGATTGTACTTAAAAAGGGGAAAGAGGGGGAAATAACCACTCTGGATAGACTTACTGCACATCTAAACTGAACTCTTAATCTACTCCTCTCCTGTAGTCATAGATAAGAAAATCCTGGCTGAGTCACTTCGGCAAGAATTGTGACTGCATATGACTATGTCCTCCTCCACTGGACTTCCTGGTATGCCCTCCCTTTTCCAGGAAAACATCTGCTGATCATTTTTCTTCCTATGGGGAAAAATTACACACATGTGCAGAAATATATGTAAATACTGTAAATACATTTGCAAAGTTCAGTTAAATGTATATGTACAAAGTTAAGGCATCAAGATACACATATATGAGCCTTAATGCCATAGTGGTTAGCAGGGCTTTTTTTCTCATAGAATGCTCAGAACGGAGTTCCGGCACCTTTTTTGGATGGAACCTTGTAGGATAGGCAAGGCGGGTTGTATGACATGTGTGAGTTCCAGCACCTTTTTCTTTTACAAAAAAGCACTGGTGGTTAGAATGCAATGTTGCAGGTTAACTCTCGGAGCTTGCTTGTTTTCTTACAGATGTTTCATCTGTGCTAGTGATGACATCACCTAGGTTGGGTAATGAAACATCTGCAAGAAAACAAGCAAGCTCAGAGAGCATCAAGGATCCCTCATGTCAACCCTGAGCTACAAATATTCTCCTTTATCAGGTTAATTCTGCTCACAATCAGGAGTTTGATCCTGACCAGCTTAGCTTGATGCAGCCTTCCATCTTTCCAAGTGAGGACCCAGATTGTTGAAGGAAATATGATAAAGCACTATGGAACAGTATATAAGTCTATGTGCTATTGCTATATATTCAAACACAAGGACCATCTTTCAGAAGAAATTTCTTTTCTTGACACCCTGTTGTACCCTATTGTCTTCTAAGGGAGGGCTTTTCAACCTTTTCACAGATTGTACCACTTTTAGGACATGACAATATTTGAGTACCACCAGTGCTTAGCAAGGTATCAAAAACTTGATGACTTAAAAAAAAGTGGGGGGTTGGGTTTTACTGATAAGATTCATTTGTTGTTATAGAAATGGCTAGTTTATAATATTATATTAAAGTAAAAAGTTGAGGTTCAAGGTTAATGCTTCCTTCTACTGAAACAGGGGAAGTCTGTTCTTTTTCCCTTCTCCACCTCACTTTTTCCCCTTTTTCCTCCCCACTGTGTCCTACTATTTCCCTTGGTATTTTTGTATTTTATTCTATAATCTAATAAAATATTACAAACTGTAGCAAAAAAGAAAAAAAGTACCAGCTTTAATTTCTTTGGTGGCTGTTCCTCTGCTGAATCACTTTCCCTTTGCACTGACAAATGTATGATGAATTTATCCATGTTTATTAATATGCGCCACTACCAGCTAGTTCAGGAGTCTTCAAACTTGGCACTTTTAAGACTTGTGGACTTCAACTCCCAGAATTCCTCAGCCCTCATGGCTGGTTGAGGAATTCTGGGAGTTGAAGTCCACAGGTCTTAAAGTTGCTAAGTTTGTAGACTCCTGAGCTAGCTGGTTGGCTCTTCTTCCTCTCTCCCTTCTGAGCTCTTCCACAGTGTAGTAAGAATGCACTGCTCCAATCCCTTCCCTGTACCCTTGAAGATACAGGAATCGAGTGCAAAGCAAGAAAATAAAATAAACACAAACTCCGTTGTTGTTGTTTTTCTCTTTAAGCTGCCTCAGGTGTGTCACAATGTTGCAATCCTTCACTGAAAGGCTCCAGCAATTGCAAAAAGCTTTAGCTTTAAATTAAGCCAGTTTACCTTCAAAGAAAACTTTCTAAAAAGCCACAGAGACTCAATTAAAAGAGGTAAAACTAATTACATTTGTTTAAAGGGATTAAACCTTTCCTGTTGTCTTTTTTCCCTTCTCCCACCCAAACCACATTCTTTTGTAGCCTCTCCTCTCTTCCCCCCTTTTTTTCTTCAGTTCACCTCCAGCTCCAAGCTGCTTCCGGAAGCTCCAGTCAGCTGGAGCCAATCAGCTGGAGCCCTGCCGGCTCCTGGGGCTTCTGCCGAGCCCAGACAGTCCTGCAGCTGCCTATCCCTCTCCCTCTCCCTCAGGTTTGGCTTGCTTAGGCTCATTCCCCTCCCCTGCTATACTGGGCTAGTAGTCACATACCACCTGCCACATGGCAAAGTACCACAGGTGGTACGTGTACCACCGGTTGAAAAGGCAAAGTAGAGTTGAAATAGGAATGCATCATTTCATGTTTTTCCAGATCATTGAGGGTATTTTTTTATTTTATTTTTTTTAGTTTCCGTAGAAAAGCCCTAGGAGAAAAAACAGCTAGCTCAGGAAAAGCAAAATACTAGTTAAAAATGTTTTGCCAGACCAAATATGTCCAGCTTGTTAAACAAAGGTAATAGCAATTCTTCTATTTCAGTCATTTGTTTAAAAAAAAAGATCTAGAAAACATTAGAGACGAGGAAGGGCAACTATAGACTCAGCTTGTGCTACTATTTATTCCTCTACAAAGTAACTTCTTATAACTTCTGACCTGCTTATAAATCTACAGTAAACGAAAGTAAATCACTCCAGTCAAAACAGAGAAGTCAAGATGACATGAGAAAACAATATGTTAAAAACACAGCTGAGTTTTGTATATATAAATCACTTCCCTACATGGTGAAATTGTGTGCTGCTTCCTTCAAATAACAGTTATAGATCTGTTTTAAAAGGGTTCAATATCTTTCAAAGCACAAGGTACAGTATCTAGAGCTCCATCCTCCGATGATTCTTCCATACCCTAATAAAAAGAAACAACATTTGATGTTATTTCTGCTATCTCTGATTACTGATGAAACACTACTGAGGCCACTAGACAATTTACAATAATAATAGGAAGAATTCATTTAGATTGCTAATAGAAAAATGATACTTATAATCTAAATAGGACAGAAATGTGGTATGTAGTTGCTAAAACCAAATGTATCTGAGGAGCTGTCTTTTTCCAATGGAATTAGCCCACTGACTCCTGCCAATGGAAGAGACCTGCTACAGATCACATCTGCTAACAAATTCTAGCAGACAGGGTCAAGGAGAAGAGGCTTTACACTGTGGCCCCGTCCATGTGGAACATTTTATCACACGAAGTGAGAACTGTTCCTATCCTTTCGGTCTTACAGAAGGGAATTAAAACTTGTCTTTGCCAATTGGCTTGTTTTGCTGTGGGGCACTCACAGCTGGAGGTGGTTGACAGAGTAAGAGGACTCATCCCCATGCTATCCATCTCTTAGTCTTTGTGTTTTGTATATTTCTAAATTTTTAACTTAAAATCAGAGTCATAGATTAAAAATGTGTTTCAATTTATGTTGTTTGCCTTGGTGTTTGTTTAGTATTCCAAACATGTAAGAACTGACCGTCAGTGATTTCTTGATAGACTATGATAAACAAGATACATGATTGTAAACCACAAATAAAGCCAAACACTAATGAGAGATCATTAATATTTTTTATATAAATGACAACTTGTCTTCCTAGGTCTGTCCCATGAGCAGCACAACAGAGTTTCAAAAGCAAGCATATCTAACAAACAGTGCTTTTTTTGTAAAAGAAAAAGTTGCCAGAACTCACACATGTCATACAACCCGCCTTGCCTACCCTACAAGGTTCCATCCAAAAAAGGTTCCGGAACTCCGTTCTAAGCGTTCTATGAGAAAAAAAGCCCTAACAAATCTGAATGCTATGTAGATCGTTTTGGATCTACAAGGTAAAAGCAGAATCAACTTTCATCTAATCTGGATTGAATTTTGTTGGCATTCATCTGATTATTTACTAATCCAGACATCAGTATAGCACTCCATTCATCCAGTATAGCACTCCATTCATCTAAATCAAATGGCAATGACTCCAGAAGGATGTCAGCAAGCATCAGCAATATCTTGTTCCAAATTCTGAAATCATCTTGTTCTCCCAAAGGATATTGCCGTGCATTTGTCCAATGTATCAGCTTCCAATAGTACTATTATCTGTGTCTCTTGAAATGCTTTTATAGAATCAAGACTACACCGTTGTACCTCCTACACTCCAATAAGATCTGTTCCTTCCCTTTCACATTTATTGGGCCAGCATAACTACAGGTAGACATATAGACTAATGGATCAATACAATAATAAAGCAACTAATGCCACCATTGTCTAGTGTCTCAGTTCTGTGGAATATTTAAAAATCCTTACATCAAGTACAAATGATGACTTAGCAGTCTGCATATACAAAAGAGGATTTGGAATATGAATTATGATTGCCTATTAATCATCCACAGAAACAAGACTTTTCTAGCAGAAATATCACCAGGAAATTCTTTTACTCTTTCAGTTGCATTAAGTTTAGCTCAAGCTATTGTGGGATATCTGGAGACAAAAGTGTTTTCTTTAGTCCTTTTCCATAAGTGTATTTCCTTTCCACTGTGACCATGACCACAGATTTCTTTCCTGCTCATGGCCCAATCAACACTTCTGTCTAGATTGAAATGCCACTTTTTCTTATTCAGAACAAGCAGGTTGATCAGAAGTTCTAGTTCTTACAGAAATGTTCCATCACATCAGTAGATAAAATGGATAAGGGTTTGTTATATATCACCTGAGATGTATCATACTTAAGAGAATCCAATAAAATGTGTAAGGGTAGATATTTTTTCTTGTCCCTTTTTTTTCTTGTATCTAGTTTCCTATCCTTCTTTTACCTGCAACCTGATAAGAAGTAAATCCAAAAATGGTGGTAGTACAATTGATTTTAAGATAAATTAACTTTCTAATTCATCAAATAAAATTAGATCTTTACTGATTAACTGGTTGACCTAATGGGTATTTGCATAGGCCCCCACCTTTTTTCCTAATGAATTAACCATCTTAATACAATCACCTCAGCTGGACTATGTGATAATGGCTTTTTGAATTCACTTGATTTTCCAAAATTGAATCAACAATTTTAAATGGATTGGATCTCTTTTGCACAGGCCTATTGAAGCACACTGCTTAGCATTGGAAGCCATGTACTTTGCTTCTCACAGTCAGTTCAAATACCAATCTGCAGGTATTCTCAGTATAGGAAAAGGGAATATAATCTGTATACCTCAGTATGTGAAATAATGGTTGATGACAGAAAAACGTTATTCATCTTTAACAAGGCTGGACAAATCTTTTAAGGAGCACTTTCTTCTGACGAAGATGTGTGTATCTGTACACTTCTTTCACTATGAGATCACCAGAATAAATCTGCTCACTTGGAAAGAAATGGGAAAGGTCCTGCTGAAGACCTGAATCTCTGAAAGGGTCTCATCCACACAGAACTCATACCACAGCTTTCTCAATGGTGGTGCCCATTTATGCAGTAAGACACATACATCCATCATAATTCATGAATAACAAAGTAATACACAGGAAGATTAAAAACTGTCACAGTGTAAAGTGGTTGGGCCATATTGGACAATATTTGCTTCTGCATTCTCATAACTAAAGGGGAAAATTTGTCAACACTGTAGTTTGCCAAAAGCAACCAGCTAGTCATCATTCATCATCTGGATCATCCAGGCCTTTCATTGGAGATCTAATTAACGCAGAACATATTTACAGTCATAAAATTTACAGTAGAAAGGTGTGCTATGAATATTCTGTAGTCAAGGGAATCACATTGGTACTTCATAATTGTAGAAATCTTTCATGATATGCCTTCAGTGAGAGAAAACAAGGAAACATAATTAGGGCAAATAGAGAGCAATATCTACAGCATGTTAAGAATTGGCAGCCCTTTAAAAGAACCATATATGGGACCAGCTGTTCTTTTAAAAGGCTGCCAAACCTTAACATACTGTAGATATCACTGTCTAATTTGCCCTCATATATAAGAATTATCTCCCCACTAACAAGTATCTATAGAAAAGTAAAATGTGTTTCCTTTGGATATTAGATTTTGGTATCTATTCCAACTTGTGGGTGCCATTATCATCTTTAAAATTGTCATGTTTTGTCACAAAATCCACAATCAAAAGACAAATGTCATTCCTGGCCTTGATAGAATGGAGCACATTGTTTCTGTGACACAAATTACTTCAACATAGTGAATCATATTTGTCCTAACCAACCTAGTCTTTCATATGTCATTAATTTGTTTCTACTGTATATGCCATGAATGGAATACTTGTGGACTTCACAATATTGAATTTGTACCAGCCAATCCAGGAGGGACAACAAGGAACTACTGGAGGGGTACAGATTACTTACTTCCATGTACTCTGCAACTTTACACACACTATACCCAATTTAAACTTTTTTTTGAGTTGAATGCAGCACACAATCACAGTTATAATGAGATCAGTATCTCTGTGGTGAATTCTTGGCCCTCCCGTGGTAGAAAGCTTCCCCATCTATGATTATTTGCAGTGGCATGACACGGGTGAGAAAATCCATTATGTAATGTCTCAGAAAAATGTAGGGTCCTTGGTGCTCTTTGAGCTTGGTTCATTTCTTGCAAACTAGGTAACATCGTCAGGACTCTTCATTTCAACCCAGAGCTACAAATATTCTCCTTTGTTGGTATCAGAAACATGCCTGCTCTATTTTGTAACAATTCTATATCCAGAACTGGCCAGTTATAGCATTAAGGGAAACAATATTTTGAACTCTAGCCCATAACAAAGAAAATGTAAGTCAAGTGTGTAATGTGGACTTCTTGTGGGAAAAAAAGTGAGATTTCTTTGAAAAAAAATGGTTTCATGAATATCCTTAGAAAATATGGACATCTCTTTTCTTATAAACAAAGACACAGTATGTTAGACTTTAGTCTATAAGGAAATAGATAAGCTGAACTGCCCTCCAGCTCTATTATTCTCTAAAGATACATATTCCAAAATGACTAACTTGAAATTGGTTCCCCATTTTCTATTTTAGTGAACCATTTTCATACAAATAACTACTACTACGATGTAGCAAATAGTTGAAAGAGAACTTCTGATAGTGATACAGTTTGCTTCAAAGATTATATGGTTTGGACATATGAGAATATTTTAGGCTAGAAAAGTATCTTCATTTAATCAATTTTGGTATGTTTGCTTTTAAATATTCATAATGTAAAAAGAAAGACTTATTCTCTGTTTATACTTTATGGAGTCACTGACTCTAATTGACAGCTGTTCTCAAAACCTGAGCTTTTTCAACCGCATGGTCAATCAGAAGATTGTAATCATATTTGAAAGTTTGAAACCTTAGACATATGCAAAAGATGCTTCATACTTTTGTGCCCCAGGAGCAGAGTAGGATGGGGAAATGACTGCAGAATACATTATACAGCCTTGATGGAGGAAGGGTGAATATTTTTGTTGATATTAATTGAAATTAAAAGTTTAGTGGATGCTCTGGGAACAAAAAAAAAATAGAAGATTAGAATAATTAGAATAGATTGCTTGGAAACATAAGCCAAAACCTAGAAAAACACATTTTCATTATACCAAAATTACTATTAGTTGTATTTATTAGTACAGAGAGTCATTCCATCATAACTGTTATATGATTCTGAGCATTTCTTTTTCTCTGCGACTGTAACACATTATGATGTTTAATGGACATACTATTAATAGCAGAAAAAGCCAGATAAAGCAAACAACATTTCAAAGTCAGTAGTATGGGAGTAGATGGAGTGAGAAGGCAAACGTGCTTGGAAAATCAGAAGACTGAAGGATACAGATGTAGCATCTCAGCAGTCAGTGTTCGTGTCTAAATCTAAACGTCAAATTCTCTCACATAGTGTCATCTAAACTTTCAGCTGGCACTGCTCATTCTCCCCGGGGTGTACAAAACTAGACACAGATTACTTCTAGATATCCACGAGATGCATCTACCTTACCACTAAATAATCACAATGCCCTTGGGATTGGGAGATGTTCCGGAGAATTTTCTCTTTCGAAACTTTTAGCCATTGTTCAAAGGACCGCCAACAGCTCTTGGTCAGCTGCAGCAGGAAGCAAGCGGGAGGATAACAAAGCACAGCCCTAGAGATTACAACGGGACCTCTTGGAGGAGCGGAATCCAAGAACGAACTTTTCTCCCAAACGGGAATAGATGGGATGCGTCTTCCCTTTTTTTTTAATTTTTACTCACCACTCAAGAGGCGCTGAGAGAAGCAGCTCTGCGCCCACAGCAACCAGGCGACCAGCAGCAGCGGGATGGGAGATCGGCCCTGGGAAGGCAACATAGCAGCGACCGGCTGAGGGAACATCTCGCCAAGCCTCAAGAAGATAGGAGAAGATAGCTTGCAGCAGCCAGCAGCAGCAGCGCCTCTCTGGGAGCAAGTCACCGAAGGGTCTCTGCGCTGGGGGCGTAGTAGAAGTACTAAGCCGCGGCAGCTGCAGCAGCTAAGGCTTCCCGAGACCCCGCCTCCGGTTTGGTGGTGACCCTTTCGCTCATCTCCTGCTCCAAGAAATGCAACGCCTTGGCTGGTCAACCCCAGCCTCAGGCAGACCTGTCCGCAGAGACCAAAGACTCTGGTTGGCGGAGCCCCTGGTTGGCTGGCTGGCCCTGCCTGCTAATGCTGGAAGCCAGGCAGTGGGAAAGCTTTAGCTGCTCTCTGCTGGTTATATAGGCCTTTTGCCAACCGGGAGTCTCGGTTGGGGAAAAGCCGTCCCCATCCTATTGATCTCTAGTCTGAAATTGAAGCAGGGGAGCTTTCGGAGGGGGGGGGAGGAGGGGGCACACGAAAACAGCGGATTCAGCAGCCCCCCCACCTCCCTCCCGAGCGTGTTGTTGCAGGGGCTATTAAAAGCGGTTGCCAACATTCATCTGGCAAACGAAAGCCGTCGCCATCGATCTTTCCCAGTGTTCAGGTTTAATTGAGGGCTGCCAAGAAAGCATAAAGTATGTGGTTTTATTCTGCTGGGTTTTTAAACTTCCCTTCTTTTATCTGCATACTCATCTCAATCTGATAACTACCATAATCCAGATATTATTTTTTCCAAATGTGGCATTTGATGGTGATGCTTAAAAGTTATTAACGAGCATACACAGAGTGCTTTTCCCATAGCAGTGAGTAAATAAGCATATACAGCCCATCTCAACGTGAGGTAGCCTAGAACAAGCAGATGTCAGCGTATCTTTCCAAGACTGATAAATCAGAAATGGCACAGGGTCAAAGAATGAATCCTTGATGTCAGATTAGTGACCCAGGTGAACTATAAGACAACAGGTTCCATTATATTATTAAAGTATAAATGATCACATACAGTATAACGTTTTGTTACAAAGGTCAGTTTTACTATTGCAGATGAAAAGCAAGTCACACTAAACTGCCACATAATTATGTTAGGAATTATGTGAGAAATTATGTGAGAAATTATGTGAGAAATTGGATTCCCACGTTGCACTGACATGGTTGTTTGAACTATTGCCTGCTGCATAAGCCTTATTCCATGGCTGGATTCACACATCATGTTAAATCAAAATCCCCAAACTCCATATTATGGCTTGCATAATGTACAGAGGCAGCCAATACTTTCTTCTGCTGGGGATTATATTCTATTATTTTAAATGGGCATTTAATCCATTACGTTGTATCTAGTTTCAATGATCAACCAGGGGCTTATATTAATTAATACATTTTTACTCTATGCAAAAACCTACTCTAGGTATTGCTGGCCAAACTACTTGTTCCCAGGAAACAAATCATTTGCAGTGATCCTTTTGGCACAGAAAATACTGTATGGATTGAGCAAATAATGGGTTCAATTAAATATCAGTATATCCTAGAAAAGGATATCTCACAATGAGTGAAGAAATTCATTGAAATATACAATTTCACCAGGGGTACCCAAAATATCCATTGAGTTTCTAACTGGACACTGAATTATAAACCTTTAAAGATCAACAGCTTGTAGGCCTCAGGCATATTTAACTCTTGTTTTCATTTCATGTAATCTTCAGCTTTATTTTTTTTAAAGAGGGAGACAGAGAGCGGCAAAGAGTGACAGAGTACTTTCTTGTAAGTAGAAAAGATGGATAAAGAGGATGAAGAAAAAAGAAAATGTAATGGAAGAAAAAGTTAAAACAAGGTAGATGTTTAGTCTACATTTGGCTCTACACAGCACCAGCATGCTTTAGATCCTGGAATAGAGTTCACTGCCATTTCTGGAGAATGAATATATCTGGTTTACAGAAATATAATGTATGTTCTCACAAAGTACTGCCATGGATGAAGATATAGTAATATATACTTGCTCCCCTCCATAAAATATATTTCTTTAGTTTGAATTTGTCATTTAACAAAAGGCAAGCCAGTGGTTCTACTTATCCTTTGTCCCCTGCAATGCTGTTTACTATCTATCTATCTAATTTAAATTCACTTAGCAAAAAGCACGTATCTAAATCTGCCCATCAACAAATGTTTGAATAAAATTAGTAAAGCAAAGAAAGAAGTTGGTCCTGACAAAGTTTCCTCTGTGTCTAGAGCAGACATCTGATCAACTTTAGCTAGTGTCTTCACCAAATCTGGGGGGGTTGGGGGGGATTCAGATGTGATTGTATGTAAGAATGGCATAAGAACAGCAATAGAGCATTAATGCTACTCTGAATTTACTCAAGGTCTTAACAGCTTTATCTAAAGGACATTAGCTTATGTTGAGGATATTTGCTCCCGTTGACAGTGTGAATACATGTCTCCTCTTTAACTTCCAGCTTCTTCCAGATCAAGGACTAGAAAAAACATAGTGACATACTTGAAATTAGAAAGTTGTCATCTTAAGGGTCAGTTAATTAAATATGTCTGACTATAAGCAGAGTAGATTCTACATGAATCCAGATTTTTATGAGACTTGCAGATTGGAAATTTTATGCAAACATCTTTTAAATTCAATTAGTTGTTTGATCTAATTATTCTTTTCTAGAATTACCATATCTATTTCTTTCTAAATCATACATCTCTTTTGCCCAGCACAAAGATCACCTACTAACCATTTTGCAAGCACATTTGCATGCTTCCACCAATTGTTTAGCATTCTCCCTCAGTTTGAAATGATCTTAGGACAGTTTAAGTGCTTTCTCCCCCCCCCCCCATAATACTCTGATATAAATGCTGTGTTTAGGAGTATATGGTGCACTGAAACGGATTGAGGAGTTGGCCTGAAGTGACATGTTCCATGCCAGCAATCTTATGGTTCCACTTGTTCAGAACTTACCTGTGGTACAAACCTATTGCTCTGCTCCGTGATCTCTTCACCCATCTCTTAGTTCTTTTCCTGCCTGCAAAGGAAATCCAATTCTGCAATGGCTTTTCTTAAAAAATGGCTTGATTGATTCACTAATCCAGTGATCAACCCTGAAAGTAAAAGCCAGGAAACTGAGCAGGTCATGTATGCCATAACTGAAAGTATAATTGAAAGGAACTTGGCAGTCTGCTTGATAAAAATTCACTCCCAGTGGCTGCTGCTTCCAGTAGGGGTTGGCTGTAGGGATTCATAGTTTAGATCAGGCATGTCAAATTTGCGACGTCACGTGATGTATCATGACTTTTCCCCCATTGCCGGCAATAGGGTGGGCGCGGTTTCAGTAGGATGCATCCAGCCTGCGGGCCGGCAGTTTGACATGCCTGGTTTATATGAATCTAAAGTAGATTACAGCTCCCATATAAATCCCTACAACAAACCCTCTTTTTCAGACTCTAGCTTTTAGCGGCAGATATCCATGGCTCCATCTTGACCAGATGATTACAAGATGGCAATCAAGAGATCTCTGCATTGTTCCAATTTTAGTATCAATGCTGCTGAAGAGAGCACACAATCAAGAGATCTCAAAGCATCTGCTAGTTTATAGCTTAAATAGTTGACTGGTTGACCAAAGTTTCAAGGTAAAATAATGATTTTTTTTAAGGGAGGAAGTTCAAGCAAGTGAAAAATAAATAAACTGTTCAATCAGTCAATGGTGTTAGGAACAAGGAAAAAAAAGAGGGGAAAACCCTTAATTTAATTTAATTTAATTATGGGACTTATATGCCGCCCTATCTCCCGAAGGACTCAGGGCGGCTAACAACAATAAAAACAACAATAAAAACAATAAATACAAATATTAAAAGAAATTAAATTTTACAAAGCCCCACTAAAAACCAGTAAAAATTAAAAACATAATTTAAAACTCCCAACGTCAGTCCAGTTCAGCCAGTTGGAAAAGGTATGTCTTTAGGTCGCGACGAAAGGACTGGAGATCTGGGGCCATCCAAAGTTCTCGGGGGAGCTGATTCCAAAGGGCAGGTGCCCCAACAGAGAAGGCCCTCCCCCTGGGGATCGCCAGCCAACATTGTCTGCCTGACAGCACTCTGAGGAGACCCTCTCTGTGTGAGCGCACAGGGCGATGGGAAGTCGTTCCTGGCAGCAGACGGTCCTGCAAATATCCCAGACCTAAGCCATGTAGGGCTTTATAAGTAAGAACCAGCACCTTGAACCTCACCCGGAGGGCAACCGGCAACCAATGCAGCTCACGCAGGAGGGGTGTAATATGGGAGTATCAGGATGCTCCCATCACAACCCACACGGCCGCATTCTGCACCAGCTGAAGCCTCCGGGTAGCCTTCAAGGGCAGCCCCATGTAGAGAGCATTGCAGTAATCTACATGGGAGGTAATGAGTGCATGAGTGACTGTACGTAAGGCATCACGGTCCAGATAGTGGTGCAACTGGCGCACCAGGTGAACCTGGGCAAATACCCCCCTGGCCACAACCCCTATATGGTCTTCTAAATTGAGTCGTGCATCCAGGAGGACGCCCAAGTTGCGCGCCCTATCAATGGGAGGCAACACCTCTCCCCCCATAACCAAAGATGGTGAATCTTGGACAACACGAGATGCCGATACATAGAGCCACTCGGTCTTGGCTGGGTTGAGTTGGAGCCTGTTCTTCCCCATCCAGATCCGTACCGCTTCCAGGCAACGGGACATCACGTCGAAGGCATCACTGGGTTGGTTCGGAGTGGAGATGAAAAGCTGGGTATCATCAGCATATTGATGATACCTCACTCCGAAACCACGTATGATCTCACCCAGTGGCTTCATGTAGATGTTGAACAGGAGGGGAGAGAGGACCAACCCCTGAGGCACCCCACAATAAAGGGGCCTCAGGGTTGACCTCTGTCCTCCTGCCAACACCGTCTGTGAATGGCCCGAGAGGTAGGAGGAGAACCACCATAAGACAGTGCCTCCCACTCCCAACCCCTGGAGACATTGCAGCAAGATACCATGGTCGATGGTATCAAAAGCCGCTGACAGATCTAATAGGACCAGGATAGAGGAATAATCCCTATCCCGAGCCCGCCAGAGATCATCCACCAGCACGACCAATGCCGTCTCCATGCTGCCTACAGTAACCAGAGCATTGTTCATGCCATTTGGAGGCAGATTTACCCAGGCAGGACAATGTTGGATGGACCTGGAATTTTAGCAGAAGAAATCACCAGTCATGACACTTACCTTAAAGCTGTATGAGCAGAAATACACGCACACTGCTACATGTGTGCAGTGAGGCCCACTGTCTGAGCAGCCAGATTTGAAATGTCTTGATTTCCTACTGCTTCCAGAGGAGACCAGAGGAAACGTGGCAATATAGCTGTGCGAGTATCATCCAAATGAATTACAGTATAATGAATCTGATGTACCATATGTGCTACAAGTTCTCAAACAGTTCTTTCTTCCCATGCCTATCAATATACATATGTACATTGAATTTCATGTATGGATTCAAATGAAAGATAGCACAAGGGATACTTTGAAAGCTCATAAAACTCAAAAAAATTTATACAGCCAAAAGCAACAAAATTATAAGCAACACTAAATGGAACTGAAGCAACCAAATCAATTGTTCACATATGAGAATCTATAATTTGCACAGTTCGGATACATTTTCTATCTGAAATATTAACAATCTTTCAAAAAACACTTTGGGGGAAAAAGATTAAATGCTAGCTTGTTCTTTATAGTTCCATGGTAGATTGAGTTAATGAGCAGCTATAGAAAATCAACAGAACTAATCAAACCATTTGGAGACTGAAATCTTCATCAACCTCATTGCCATGTCTCAATACCCAGGATGGTGCTTTCAAGATAAAGCAAGAATTCAACCAAGTAATTAAAAGGAAATTGCTGGCTCTTTGGCATTCACTGTATGATTAACAATCTGGAAACAAAGTACTACATTTCTATTATATTTTCCAAAACTAGCTCCTCTCATGGCACGAAGAGGATAGAGTAGGTAGCCTTAAATAGAAAAAGGAAAGCAAAACCTCTGCAAGTACATGAGCCCCAATATAAATTCATCTCCCTTGTGAGTCTACAGTTTTAAGGGTACATGACAGCATAAGAAGAATCTAGAAGAATTATACCAGGGGTGTATAGCCTAATGGTCCACAGTATCTTCCTGTTCCCACAAAGGTTTGGTGCAGTCTACAGACACCACCAGAAGTTGTATAATGTGTAATATAATGGAAAATAGAAATGGTTAACTATATGCAGAGCAATCTGTTCAGTTTTCATTGTAGGAAAATGTGCTTTGGATTTCAATACAGTTTTTGTCCTAACTTCATCTGGTGTGTTTTTTTTAGGGTTTGGGCACCATCTACATATTTGAAATGTACCTCCAATTACCACTCAAAGGTCAACTGGGAACATATCAAAAAGGGCTAACCGTTGACTAAAAGTTGGTTTAGACCAAAAGCCCAACTCATTTGTTTTTAACAACTGTGTATCCCCCAAATATACTGGAGTGAAACTCTCATATTACCTGGCCAAATTAGTATGGAAATGCGGAATTGTAATTCTATATATATGAAGGGCAAAGGACGGTAGATGGTTGTTCTAGTTCAATATCCTCTTTCCTAAAGTTTGAAGTACAGAAGAAAAATATGAAAACAATTATTTCTTTCCTTTGTCCTGTGAATATTCTATTCCATGACAGAAATTTCTACTGAATTTCTAAGACTTTACTACCACTTAGCTTAAAGCAGTATTTCTCAACTTTAGCAGCTTTAAGGTATGTGGGCTTCAGCATTCTGGCTGGGGAATTCTGGGAGTTGAAGAACATAGAGCTTTAAGTGATTCAGAAATTGTGGCTTAGAGCATGGCTATTCACTACTGTGCATCTAGTATTCTTCCTTATTGACTATAAAATATATTTCAGATAATCTGCAAGATCACCCAACATTAAAGCTTCATTGAACTAACAGATTTTATTTCTTCTGGTCAAATAAGTAAACCATGCTATAACTCACAAACTGTCACAGATTATCTTACTTTTACCTCCATTTATTTAAGTGACAGGTTTATATGCTTTTTTAATGATTTTTTTAAAAAAAGAAAAGCTTGGAAACTTAGAAAAACTACTTGTGTTAAGAAACAAAACCTGAAAATTACAAAATTCTGTCCTTAAATGTCCTTTTTTTAGTTTTAAGTAAATAGATTATATTGATTCAACGGTGGCTTTGGAACAATCTTATTCCCATAGTGTAATAGTCTTAGAAGCCATTAACAATCTTCCTATCTATAAAGGTTATGCTTCCAAGTACTAGTCCTGCACTTGTTTCTTGTCTTATTACCATTTTGCATAGAAAGCAATTTAACTCTTACCTTCCCATAGATCTGGAGTACTTTGCATCATGTTTTGCCTTTCTCCAAGAGTCCAGCTCTTCCTTCTAGCCTGCTCCATCCATTTTCTGCAGCTGTTTATTTCAGTCACTTGTCCTGTCAATCACCTTCTCACCCCCCCCCTTCTGTTTTGCCTCAGGACAAAGAATGCTAATTACCAAGAATGGGGCTGGGGAACTCATGGGAGGGTGCCTACTTTTCCCCACTCCCATCTTGAGGCATCCCAAAGGTTCTCCAAATAGAACTTTCTTTCCTTTCCAGCCAAGGGGGGGGGGCGCTTTGGATAATACATCTTTCTATATACTGTTAGCAAGGAAAGGCTGGCGAAAATATCTGTGTCTTTCTGTGATGTTTATGTGTTACCCATCTGGGCCATAGGGGAAGGAGGCAACACCTCTAACCTGTTTATAGGTTGAGTGTGTTTAAGTCTAGTACATTCAGATATATAACATTTTCTGTTTCTCCTGCAGATTGAAAGAAAACCCATCTGGTTAAATAGAATATTTCTATCTTAAAATTAATGGCGGCTCTTTTACATTAACAATCTGCACATTGGAAGTGAAAAGGAATTAGAACGTTAATACTTGAAATATTTCCTCCTTATAAATATTGCAAGAAGTACCAAAAGAGCATGTGAGTCTTTTAAATAATTATATTTTAACAAACTGATACTCTAGTTGAATTAGAAGAACTACTTTAATGAAAGGTTTGAATAACTAATTTGAACTGCAATTTATTCAATAAAGCCATAGCTAACACAAAACATGTCTTTGCTTAAGGGAACCCAGTTGTTTTTAATCATTTATAAGTTTCAGTGGGATAAATGACTGGTAGGTAATTGTTTTATTTGATCCACCTGCAAGAATTAAACATGTAAAATAGCTACAAGGAAGTAGGAAATTATCTTTCTTGGGAGGTGGCTAGAGTATGATTGATTAAGGTTTATTTTGCTTGTTTTCTGTTGTTAATGTTTGCCAGCCTAAAAGCAGTAAATTTGAATTAGTACAAAGTGGGGGATTGTACTTTTATACACATATGGTCTAGCAGGCTGAGTAAAAATAGGAATATATATTTTTATCAGTAAATCAGCTATAACTTTGTACAATTTTGTAATTCTCCCTCCTAAGTGATACTTTAATTTCAGATCTTTCTTATTATACCACCTTACATCAGGAAGTTTTATCAAGCATGAATGGAATAAGGGATGTCTGAATGTTATAGTTATGCTTTGAAGTGAAATTTATTTTTTCATCTTAATTTGTATTCCTTTCCCAGAGTTTTATTTACTCCATGGCAGACACAGAGGGTTCTGATTACTTAGTTTCAGATGAAGAGGTAAGAATGGTTGCTTAGATTTATTTTGATAGGTTTCTTTAAATGAAGAATTAGATAGTCATAGCAATTGTGTCCATTTATAGCAGCATATCATTTAACTAACAATTAAATAAACCATTAAAATGGTTAAATCGTAGCTGTGTTAAACTATAGTTCTGATTTATGAAAATGCAGGCATGGAAAATCCTTAACCTTCCAAATTACTGCCTAGATTGGGAGTCTGCCAGACTGATTTCTCAGTTTTAATAGTCTCAAAATGTAGTATCAGGTTTGAGATGAAATTTAGTTTCTGGCCATTTTCTAATACCATATACTAAAATGAAAAATAAATTCAGCCCTTTGGAAATAAGTTAACATTTCCCTTATGTCTTTAACCCTATTGCTGAAAACTGTAGCCCTTTCCATAATAAACAGTGCAGAAGAAAGCACACCTTAAAGTACAGAACACATAGCTTAGCTTGTTCATGATGTTAGCTTGGTAAAGGAAAGGTATGAAAAGTTCACTAGCATACAGTAATTGCATTGTTTGACTTCACATCCTTCAACTAATAGTGTGATAGCTGTGGGAAATGTAGAAAATGCAAGATACAGGAAAAGGTGGATACAGTTTCGAAAAGCTGTTAGAGACAATGCTACTGAACAGTGACCTCTACTTACTGTTTAGTAGCAATAAGACATAAAGTCATTTATAAATAGGGTGCAGTTGAAGAGCAGTAGCCAGATTCAAGGTGGCACGCTGAAGTGGAAAATTCACCAGGCAGGGTTTGCAAAAACTGCCCCACACAAGAAGCATAGGGCATGTAACTTTAAAGAAGGCAAAAATCAATCTACATTTGGCTGTTTAAAAAATGTTTATATGATTGGAAGATATAAAGTTCCGATGTTTTGAATGTTGGTGACTTCATAATATGGTATGGACAGTATAGTTTTAGTTTGTCATTTAAACTCAGAATTTGTGGCTTGTTTAAAAAAAAAAACCTGGCATGGTGCAATATGTGAATTCAGTTTTTATGTGCCTGGTAGATGACCTAGGCACGGAACTGAATGAAGAAATTGATCCTTGCTGATCTTTCTGAATATCTCATTAATTTTTGATACTTTTAAAATTATATTCTTTGAGAACAGGAGTGTCAAAGTGCAGGCCAGTGGGCCGCCTGCGTCAGGCCGAAACCATGCCCATCCCATTGCCGGCAATGGAAAAAAGTCACCATACATTGTGACACACCATGTGACTTTGCGAGTTTGACACCCCTGTTCTAGAACACTTTACAGCAGGCATGTCAAACTCGCAACGTCATGTGACATCGCGCAACGTATTGGGACGGTTTTGCCATTGCCGGCAATGGGGTGGGTGCGGCTTCCGGATGACGCGTCCGGCATGTAGGCCGGCAGTTTGACACCCCTGCTTTACAGTATATGCATGCAGTTAGAGAATTTTATTGTGCTGCTAATTTATGGAAGAGGCAAGTTTGTGAAAGCCTTTGACTTTCAAGAATGCAACAATGTTTTGTTTTGTCTGCCATATGTTAAAAAAAATACTTAACTCTTTTTTGTATGTTCAAGCTTGAATATTATTAGTAGCATGTCACTTTATTTATTATATCTATATGCTACTTCTTGTATAACTTAACCAAACATAATGCTTCCACCTATTTTCCCTACAACATCTACTCTTGGAAGTGAGTTAGGCTGAAAAAAGTGATTGGATTAAAGTTACCCAGCTGATTTCTGTGCTTAAGAGAGGATTAAAGCTCTGCATCTCTGGTCTAGCGCACTAACTGCTAAACCACATTTGTTCTGAGGTGATTCAGATGTTTGATCCCAGGGAAACAAGACAATTTACAACTTTGTGATTCATGTTAGCTTGAACTTTTGACCAATTATAGCTTGTAGATTAGATAAATAGCTACATAAAATGAGCCTGATGTCAATGATTCATATGCTGGTTATTCCAGGCCTGATTACAGCCAAGCTTTCATTGTTGGTTTGCCTTTTGTTTGAACAACACTTACTATTTTGATGTTCTGGCAGGTGAATGATTTAGGTCCTACTCAATATTCTTGCTTTTTATAAAATCTTGGACTTTAAAAACATAATAACTATAATAAATCAATGTATAATTTTAAAATGCCTGCTTTCCATCCTATCTTTCTATTAATTTAGATGGGTAGGTAATAACACAGCCTTCACTATGGTTACCTCAAATCTCCTGAATGTCTCTTTAGATTCACCAAGCTGCTGTGGGTTTTTCCATGAGGGAGCAAAAACAATACATCTGATATTTTTTATTAATATGATTTAAATAATGGGAAAATGGCCAATACAGGTAGTCCTCAGCTTATGAAAGGTCACTTAACAACTGTTCAAATTTACAACAGACTTAAAAAAGCAACTTATGTCCCATCCTCAAAGTTATAACTGTTACATCATCCTTGTGGCCACGTGATTGCATTTCATTCATGTGGCAGCTGACTCATATTTATAACCAGTTGCAGCATTCCACGGTCGTGCAATCAAGTTTTATGACCTGGTAAAAACTAGCAAAAATGCCATTTGGATAAACTGGATTTGGATTTATGCATTGTATTTAACAACAGTGGTGACTCACTTAACAACCATGTTAAAAGTGGTCATAAAATCAAGTCAATGTAGGTGGTGACTCAACATACAATCACAATGGCTTATAATAAAAATTCTAGGCTCAATTGTCATAATTTGAGGACTACCTGTACTGCCTTTAAAAAAACACTACATGTTTGTCTAAATGTGTATTCTGAGGTTTATACATTTAGGATATTCAACGTTTATTCAATTTCAGATTTCTACAAACAAGGAGAGACATTCTCGCCTTGGAGAGGATAATCTAGATGATACGCTGGAATATGATTTTGCTGGTGAATGTTTAAAAGTGAAAAAAAATGAGGATGTGAATGCTAAGAAGAGTGATGCACTGAATGATCAAAATATTGGACAAGAATTTGAATCTGAAAAATTTCCAGATTCCAGGGAGCTAATAGTATCTGATCCTCTGACTCCTATTCCAAACATTCAAGCATGTGTCCCATATTGTGGTTCTCTCAATCCTTGCAACTCATACTTGAAAGCTGAAAAAAATGCAAACATAAAGGAAAGTATTACTGATTTAGAGACAGAAAAATATTAAAAACTTCATGCCATGTGGGTCAGGGGCAATAAGAGAGTTACAATTTAGACTCAGTGTTATCCTTCCCCATATAGTTACAAATGTTTATGCATTTTTTTACCCAATTCTTGTTTGCAATTAACTGCAGGATTTGGATTTGATGAAATACTATTGCAGAGAAGCTATTGTATCTATGAATAATAAAAGGTCTATATTTAAGTCTTTGCAACATCAAATGTGAAAAGTTGATCCCAAATGTTTGAAGGCAAAAACAGAGGAATTGTCCAAATACATCAAATAAAATTATGTTAATGTCTTTCCTTCAGCCAGTAAGGGACCACACATTGGTATACTCCTGTTTCTGCAACTTAATAATTACATTGGCATAGCTGAAAAGAAGTTTTCTATATCTTTATAAATTGTAGCCCTATACCCAATGGAGAGAAGTGCTGAAAGGTATTAAATAAGGTTCAGGCCTCAAAGCCCTTCAAATTGAATCTTATCCAAAGGGTAACTGTTGAATTCTGTTCAATTTTAATATAGACAGCCTCTTGGCGGAATCAAAGAGGCTATATCAGGCATGTCAAACTATCGGGACTTTTTCCCCATTGCCAGCCATGGGGTGGGTGCGGTTTTGGTGTGATGCATCCGGCCCATGGGCTGGCAGTTTGGCATGCCTGGGCTATATTAAAATTGAGCAGCCCTCCCTCAACAGGTGGAGGAATTTGATACCACCTATCTCCTGTTTACCACACAATGAAAGCTCAATGGAAAGTTCCAACCCATTTGCACTCTGATTCAGGTGACGCTGAAAATACAGATGAACCCCAAAGTGGCCTCAACAATTGTCAGAGTGCTAAGGACAGGTTGACTGCAAAGAATACAAATCCTTCCATTCCCCACAAGCTAGTTAGAATTGAAGAAGCTGCTTTGATAAGTGAAGGTTTTCAAAGAAAAAAACCAAGAAAGTCCAGTTGCCTTTTTCAAAAAACAAAGAAAAGCACCATTCGGTGTACAAAGGCAAGTATAATTTAATAAATACAACAGAAACTTAGCATACTGATTCTTATGTCTGGAATAGGGCAGCTAAAAGATATGTTGTTCTAGGATCAGAAGCAATGAATCTGGAAGATGTGCTGCATTTTTTTTTTCATTTCTAAAAGTGGTGAAAACTTGGCAATGCTGTAGAGAGCATCTCAATTATAATAAGTGGATGAACAAATAAAAACGATTCTGCTGTTAGTCTATACAACCAAGAGAAAATGTATTTAAACAAAAATGTATTTAAGTTATAGGGAATCGGATTCCAATTGAGTGTTAGGTTGGAAAAATGTACTAATAGTAAGATTAGTGTAGCAATGGAAACCTACTATTCAGACAGGATGTGGACTCTCTTTTCTTCATTGTGTTCATGATCTGGATATATTCCCATCTTTCTGGAATGCTTTAAGCTGAATTCCTGTTTTGAACACAATGTTAGATTTAGAAATAGAAAGTCTGAAGGCTTGATAGGCTAAATGGTTCCTTCCAACTTGTGATCTTACTATTCTAGTTTATAAAAGATTATTTACAATGTCTCAGTGCTTTCCTTTCATGATAGGAAAGACACATTTTGTATCAAAGCCTGGATTTCAGATAACATTGATTATAGTAATAGACCACTTATGAAAAGACTGTATTTGTAAACTGCAACTATCTTTTAGTTACAAAGTCTCAGCGAAAGTACCACATACATCCTAGTTAATTTTACTTTGAAATCAGTTTTACCATATTTGGTGGATAGAAATCCTAAGAGTGCACATATGTTGAAATCATCTGCTGGGAGCCTTGACAGATTCCCAGTTTTATGAAAAATTCCTTATGTGCTGAAGTCAATGCCTTGGTAGTTGCATTTCAACACTATCAGAAACGACAGGATTTGAAGCTGAATTATCTTTTTATGGTATCTCTCCCGTTTAAGTATTTATAGAAAGTACATGCAATTTGCTTTATGAAAGCATGAAGTAAATCACCAAACAGAACAGGCAGAATTTTATATTTATGAAACTGGAATTATGCTGCACAACTGCCAAATTCCATAAATCCATAAAAATGGCCAACAGCCATATGCATTGAATTTCTGCTGAATATAGTTAAGTGAAGACTGCTGCAGAAGCAAACTTAACCACAACTGCAGTATATCATGTTATAGTCTGCAGGGTTTTTGTTTTGTTTTTTGCACATATTTTACAAAAGGACACTATTCTCTTATTAAATGTTCCTTTCTTTTAAAGTATATGATGTTTGATTAAACTGGTTCATATTTTCTAAAGGGGAATCAAATATCACTTAGTTACATGCCAGGAGTGACTCTAGCAAAGTTTGAGGCACCTGCACTTCAATTAAGTGCATCAAAATATGAATATCTTATTACAGCAAAAGAAATGCATTTCTCTCTCCTTATATTAAATGTGTATACTTCATTCCTTTATGGAGTAATATGTTCCAAAACTGGTATTCATAAAGGAAAGAGATTTTATGTGCAGTTCTCACAGTCATAATTACAGTGAGTTTTCAGATAATTTATTCATGTACACCACCCACGTAGCAAATAATAAGGCTGGAAGGCACTCTTCAGTCAGTATGTTTTTTAAAAAAATATGCAAATGTTTTGAAAAACAGGAAATTCTTAAATCTTTTGGCACCAAAACTTTTCTTTGCTGCTGTCCTGTAATGCCCCGCTTTTGCCTCTGCTCATGGAATTTCCAAATGCCAAAAACAGTTGGATCCCCTTGTCAGCTTCTGAAGTTGAACCTCTATCTCTGTTCACAGACCATTCTTTCTGCATGTTGAAGGAGGATTTTTTATATATATCTCGGGATGCCCACACCCTGACAACAAGAAACCAGGGCCTGAGAAGATTACTATTTGCCTACCACAATTGTTGTTAATAGAGCTAATTCTGAGAACAGAGTAATCCCCTAGTGGGCTGTTTCAGAACAATTGGAGGCATGTAATAACAGGAATAAGACTTTTCTGCAAGAAATAGATCAAGGTTCCAGTAAAGAGTGAGGAGATACTGTAGATCAGACATGTCAAACACAAGGCCCGGGGGCTGGATGCAGCCCGCGAAGTGGTTTCATGTGGCCTGTGAAGCCATCCTGGAAACAGTGAGGGAACGGCCCCCACTGCCTTGGCCCTGGCCCAGAGACCCTCCTTCTGCCAGAGACCCTCAGATCTGTCCCATTCCTGCCCAGGCCCCCATAGGTACCCTTGATGCGAACGATGTAGAGCTGGCCATGCCCACCCAGTAGGCCATATGCACTCTAGCCACGCCCACCCAGTAGGCCACACCCACCCTGGCCATACCCACCCGGCCCCCTGAGGGCAACCGAAATGCTGATGCAGCCCTCAATGAAATTGAGTTTGACACCCCTGCTGTAGATTGTCATATAAGTCTTTTCTTCAGAATGAAGCAATCCTATTTGATAGAGTATTAAGAATAAATGTACAGAATTTATAGGTCAGTCAACAGAATAGGTTAGTATCAGGCTCAGTAACATTAGACATTTCAGTTTAAGTTTGGTTCTCTGTATTATCATGGCAAATGTAAATTGGATTACAAATGAGAGGTGAACAACCACCCGTTAGTAAGATTTTAATCTTAGCCAAAACCAGCCTGGTCCAACTTTTTGAATTTGAAGTCCCCAGAATGATGGAAAATAATTTCCAGAATTTACCACCATCAGAGTTTATGTAAAGATAACAAATTGGCCTTGTCTGTTACAAAATTTGGAAGAAAAATCTCTATACTGTCAAGCTGAAGCTATTTGCTTCATGAATCAAAGCAGTAAAAAATAGTATTTCTTCCTTTTCCATAGATAGAAAAGCTACCTGTAGCCTTTTTAACATTAAAAATAGGATAGCATCCTACACTGCATTTGAAGACAATAGCATTTCTGGCACCCTGGAGAGATGCTAAAGTGGTCTCTACATTTTGCCTTCAGCATCTCTACCTGAGGCTATATTCTCATTATGTTTAATTCCTGGACTAGCCCTACTGTGTGCCAATTCCAAATAATTTTGGCCAAAGCCATTTGGAATAAAATCTTCTGTTTGTGAACCTTTATTATAAAATGTGTGCATAGTTTGCATTTCCACATTCTTATTACCATACTGCATTTGGATGATTGCTACCCAGTGGTAAAATGCTGAGTGATCATGTTCCATAAATATATGTTAGAAAAGCCCTGTAACACTTTATTAGTTTGCATTTATGCCAGAGAAGCCTCATAATTTAGAATTCTTCTTTTCTAGTGCTGATTAACAATTTACTAATGGTTTGATGCCAGAAAGCTATAAATGAATCAAGCCTTAACTTTTCATAAATAACCTCTCCCACCACTTTGGGGCAGGAAGAGTTACAGTTTCACCTTAAAATAATTGATGATTTGCTTGAGCAGTTAAAACATTTAATTAAGACCTTAGTAAATAGTGCCAAACATAGATGAAAGAAACTACAGCAATTGTAAGAAATGATTGATGACCAATTATTGTCATTTGCTTTCAAAATAAGAAGATGGAAGTCTTTCATGTCTATCATCTGTTTTGAAGCCTTCTGTTAAAAATTGAAGATGGCATGTCTGAATCTAAATGTTACAATCCTGTTAGACTATAACTCCTATCATTTTAATTAAAGCTAATGTGAGCTTGAAATGAGAAAAACATGGGCAGACAATTTGGGAAAAGCTACTACAAATACTGTTTACCTTACTGGAAATGTCAATTTATTTTTTTTGTCCTGAAAAATTAGCAATGTAAAATTTTGTCTTCACATCCCAAATCACAATAATTTTCATTTTGTATATTTCCATCTTCCAGATAGTGGAATGGGTAAATAAAAAATAAAAGTAGCATTTTGAATGGGCCATCTAACAATATAAATAGGGCTCTTTGAACAATTCAAAGTACATTTGCTTTAAAGAAAATTCCACTTTGGGGAAGAACATCATCACTGGCAGTTGTCTCATGGTTGTGGCTATATGCTTAATTATTTAGGAGTGGCAGAAAAAAACAGGATAGCACAATGAAATACAATGCCAAAGAGAAAAAAAGCTGATACAAAAACAGTATTTGTAGCCTTTCCAAAAGCATTTGTAGCCCTTGGTCACTGCTGAATCTGTCCCAAGAAGCATAACCCAGACCAATATATCAGTTATTATCTTTAACTGGCATCCAATATATATTCCTTCAATGTAAAGAGACTTTTAACATTTCCCAATTGTGCATCTAAGTTGAGTTCCCAGTTGAGATAGCACGACCAGGACAAAATGGTAATACTCTCTTTGTTCTCAAGAGAGAACAAAGATTGTGACTTGTGGCTGGCCAAGTTAAAGAAATTGAGAGCTGAGAAACTTAAACTGAAAGTAACCTCAACTTTTCCATTCCAAAGGCTCTGATAGGCAATAAGTTTAAAAGAGTTGAGAAATTTCATTGGCCTGTGGGGATTGCTCTATTTTAGCCACAGAAATGTTTCAGTGCAACCTAATTAATTTGCTTCTACCCAAATTCCTACTTTTAAAATTGGAGATTTACCTTGATTGGCATGTTTCAGTCTAAATTTCATCACATAGAAATTCAAAATGTTTTAAAGGATGATTCTATATACTGTACCTACAGCCATGTTGGGATAATATTGCAGGAACTAAAAGTGCACGGACCTTCAGGTATATATTACAGAAACCCTTGTTGTAGAACTGATTTGTAAATCAAAATAACGTAGAAGAGACAAATGATATCAAGTAAGTCTGTACCAACAGACTTTGTCTTTTTAGTGATCAATGATAGATGATTTTAAGAGGAATAACTGTGATGATGTATTGCAGCAAAAGTGAGAAAGGATATTATAGCAGTTAAAGACTGACATAAAGGACCAGTTCTCACAGGCTAGAAACATTTTTGGTGGAGCAGTGGGCTAATGCCTCCTTAAGTAACACCAGCTGCCTGCAATTAGTGCAGGTTCGCATCCCACCAGGCTCAAGGTTGACTCAGCCTTCCATCCTTCCAAGGTAGGTAAAATGAGGACCCAGATTGTTGGGGGCAATTAAGCTGACTTTGTAATAATGCCGCTTGGGGTGTGTGTGAAAGCCCTAATAAGCAGGCATATACATAGAATGAAGGCTACTGCTAAGCTTGTAAGCCGCCCTGAGTCTTCGGAGAAGGGCGGGATATAAATGGAATTAAAATTTAAAAAAATTAAAAAATTTTGTGAAATAAAAAAAGTGTCTAATATTGGCATATATCCCAATATGTAATATTGAAAACAGGGTTGGGAACAATTATCTCAGAAGAAAATAAAGTGCAAAAAAGTATTATTGTAATGCTAGTTGATTAAGAATTGTGTTCATTCACAAAGCAACATCAATAGTACTTTAAGAAGTAATTGTTTTCATCCAGTTTTTCCTTCTTAGGAAGTCTTTGATTCCCTATACTGCAATGATTTATTTACATACATACACAGGCAGTCTATTGAATAATATCTTATTTATCAAACTTCTTGTTATCTGAATAAACAAGCTTATCTAAAAGCATTTTCTTTCAACTGCTGCAGGTGCTCTAGAAATGGAAATTGATTTTTGTGAAAACCTATTATTGTGATTGTAGGCTTGCTACTAACTATGATATTGTATGAGCAAATGGAATTATTGGTGCTATTAGTTAATGTTCTGGCTAATATCGACCATATATTTTCAACAATAAATATAACTATCCTCAACAGAGATATCTTTTCAGCATTTTCTCTAACAACTTGATAACACAGCCTGAAATTAAAGCTGTCTAACCATAATAATTAGGATTTAGAGTCACAACTTCAATTCACCTCCATTTCCAACCTGTACTCTTCATTGTTTTAGAGTAGAAAGGGGAAATAGCTGTCTTATAGAAATAATGAAAGAAAGGGAAGAATTTGGATTCTTATATTAAATTGAAGCTTATTTCTCCATGACTAAATAAATATTAACAAGAAAAAATATCTTGCTTAGATGGAAATCACTTATTACCATTTGTTTTCAACCCCAAAGAAGATGTGACTACACCTGATTTATATTTTCATAAAATCTTACAGCCATCTTGATGTTTTCAGTTTTATAATTGTCAGTTATTAGGCTACTATATATGGTCAGCAAGAAGCTGGATAGAAATTAGGAGCAAAAAATATAAAAACATTGACTTTATTTTAACAAACTAGTTTGGGAATCTGTGCATATGTTATTAAATTAGGATCATTGAATCAAAGAGTGGGAAGTTACTTTAGGAAAGGATTGGCAGGATATGGGGGCAGAGTTAAAAGAGGATTCAGCCTAGAATCTGTACAGTTTTCTATTTGCAACTCAACATTCTTATTTCCACTTACATATATTTCTTTTGTACAAAGGATAGTCTTAAGTAAACAACAATTTCTTTATTTAGCTTCTGCTTGAGGAACAGGTGGCAGCTATGGCTAGGAGGGGCTTTGCATAACTCAGTCTGGTGTACTAGTTACAACCATTCCTGATTCAGGGAATTATTTGCATAGTCACTTATATCTTGGACTTCTCATGATTGGACTATTCAATATATGTTGTGTGAGATTGCCTTTGAAGTTCATCCAGAACCTATAGTTAGTCTAAAATGCAGTGACTCATATAGTTATGGGTGTGATTTGTTATACACAAATGGTACTGTCCAATAAGATTCAAAATGCAAATCCCTAGGCTTCACCATCAGGAGCCTTCTCCACTGCTGCCCCCCTTCTTTGGAAGTGCATGCATCTTGAGGTTAAACTGTCACCAATCCAGCTGGGTTTAATTAAGCTATAACATTTTTCACTTGGTATAGATGTCACTTGTGGCTAGTTTGTACACTAGGAGATAACTGTTGTTCTTTTTGTTTATTGTTTGGATCTTTTTACTATAACAACATAAAATTGGTTTATGATTAAAACCCCTATTCCCAATTCATTCTTACTTGGCTCTTTTGTGCGACATTGGGTTTTGTGATGGAACCCTGCATTCAAACTCTTTTACTGTTTTACTGTTCAATTTGGTCTTATGGTTAGTCTATTAGGCTAGAACTGTTCAAATTCCATACGTTTTTAGGTTCAATAAGCCTGGGTCAGAAGTTGTGTATCAGCCTAACAAACAGTCATGAGGATAAAATGGAGATCCATGTGATCTGCATTTGGCTTATTAAAGAAAAGGCAAATGTATGAATATGAAATTCAAAATTATTTCTGATCTAGCCTGAGGCTATTGATTTGCTTTAAAAGTTGCTAATTGCTTTCTCCCTAGTTCTTACAAATACATGGATTACTATGCTGGCTGGAATTCAAGAAATCTAAAATGTCTGTAAAGCATCAGGTTGAGGAAAAGCTATAACATGTCATTTGTGTGTATAAGAAAAAAAAAGGCCCATGTGCCACCCAGTTACCCACCTCACCCTTTGACATCCACTCCAAACACAGGATTGGATTCCTTTCCCCACTCAACTGTGACCACACAATGCAGCAAGATTGATTAAGCCTTCCCACCTATCCCAAAAGTGCTTTTCCAAAAGGCAACTGGACTTTTTTTTTGGGGGGGGTGTTCTTGAAAATGTTCTACTTCTCATCTTGTAAGAGAATCAAAATGTTTTCAAGAAAGAAAGAAAAACACACACAAGAAATCAGCTAAGCATTCTCCCATTCAGAAATGAGTGAATACTGACAAACACTGTCATAACTAAATTTTCCCAGGTATGGAAATTCTTTATCCACAAAACACAGTTTTCTCAATATAAACATATTGACACCTATATATACATGAAAGGAAGCAAGAGGATTGTCACATTCTGTGAGGTGAGAAGCCTGCATTCCTTCCCAAACTGTCCTCCCCTGCTCATTTCCCAAGGTAAAGAGGCTAGTCAGCACATCCAGAGAAACGTCAAAGACGCTATTTCCCAGAAGTATGGCCACCTCTGTTCATTAAGGGAGGTCCACCTTTAAATTGTTGTCCATTCATTTTGCTGCCCAGCTTTTCAAAGAAAACTCTACTTCTACTTCAAGCAATTGTTCTGCATCCTTCACTGGATAACCCAGCTTGTTATCAGACCAAGAATTCTTCTAACATATGCAATGTCCTAAAAAAACAAATCAAGTAAGTTTTCCAATGCCATTAGAAACCTTTCAGTTGAAACAATATACTGAAAAACCCAACATTCATATAATTAAATAATACAGGGGTCCCCACAGAAAACTTTGACATTAAAAAGGGCACAAGGCAGTGATGTCCACTATCTCCATTATTATTTATACTAACACTGGAAGTTATTGAATAGAAACATCAGACAAGAGGTAGAAATGAAAGAATTGGAGATAAAAGATGAAAAATATAAACCTCAAGCATTTGCAGATGATTTGGTTTTTATATTGGAAGAACCACCTGAAACAAGCATTAAACCTACCAGGAAAATAGAAAAATTTGGAGAAGTGGCAGGGTTGAAAATAAATAGAGAAAAGACTAAAGTGCTAACTAAAAATCTAACAGAAAAAAAAACTAGCAAAAAAACCCAAATCTTCAAATAGTTAAAAAAGTTAAATATTTGGGAATTTATTTAACAGCAAGATGTGCAACAATAAAAGAAGACAATTATATAAGATTGCTAAAACAAATGAAATTGGATTTGGAAAAGTGGAAAAATTTACAACTTTCAATGCTGAGGAGAATAGCAACAGTGAAAATGAATATCTTACCGAAAATATTTTTTCTATTCCAAACAATACCTGTAAGACTGGGAAAAACCATTTTTGATGAACTAAATACAACAATATTGAAATTTATCTGGGAAGGAAAAAAAAGCTAGAATCAGACTGAAAATGTTACAAGAAGCAAAAGAAAGTGGAGGATTTGGACTGCCGGACTGGACATTATACTACCAAGCAACTATATTAACATGGTTTAAAGAGTGGATAATGCTCAGAGATGAAAGACTATTATACCTAGAGGGGCATGACTTACAACTTGGTTGGCATGCCTTTCTGTGGTATGGGAAGAATAAAATTCATAGATACTTTCAAAACCACTTTATAAAAATGCACTTCTTTTAGAATGGAAAAAAAAGCAAAAATTTATATCAAAATACCTGGATGGCTTTCAACAATGGAAGTATTTGCTTACCCAAATTTAATTAATTACGACAAAGTTGTGACCTACTGTATAAAGATATTTTGGACAATGAAGGGAAAATGAAAGACAGACAAGACTTACAAGAACAAGGTATTGATCTATCATGGTGGCCATATTTGGTCTGTGGACTGGTACCAGGCCATGGCATGCCAGCAACTGGTCTGCCCAAACAAGCAAAACCCCATCTGCAGAATGCAGGCAGCACACAAAACCATGCCCCCTCTGGTCAATGGAAAAACCTCTCTCTATGTAACCAGTCCCTGGTGCCCAAAAGGTTGGGGACCTCTGAAATAATGGTATCTAACAGGCTAGACATTCTAGCACAATGTTTTGGCTACCATATGCTAGCAACAGCAATTAAGAAGCATCTGGAAAGCAAAGTACTAATAAAAAAGACATGATCAGAGAATTGGTATGGAATAATATTGGACTGCTGCAAAAGCTTTGCTTCAGAGCCTTGCTTAGATATAAAGCATATCATGAGCTTCATGGAAAATACAATAGCTCATATATCACACAGCTTAAATGCTGTGCACTTCAGTGGTGTGCTGAACGAGCCTCAGCTGGCTGAACTTACAAATACACCAAACTATATACCATGTTTTTCAAATCATATGACTGAAGTCACTGTGCAAATGACAAACAAAATGTTATGGCTTAATGCGATGGGTGAGCCAACTAGTCTTTCCATCTCACTTCATTTTGCTTCTGTGAGGTAAAAATAAGATGATGAACATATGATAATCAGGGACTACATATCACAGAACTCTTAAAGACTATTAAATTTAAGATAGCAACCAGATGCCCTCTTGAAGAGAGTGTTGTCTCTCAAAACAAATAGTTTCACCCTTGGTACAATCTGTCAGCACTCTGTATAGCTCCTGAGGCATCAAAATGAGAGATGAGAGAAATGGAGCAGTAGAACTGGCCTCATAAAAATATTCCCTCTTCCAACTATAATTTCTCACTTGGAACCTTGCAGACCCCTGAGCAGACATTACAAAAATTGTTTAGGAGCTGAGAGTCTTCTGCATCTTCCATACCATATTTCAAGTATAAGCATGAAAAGTTTGAGAACCATTGTAATAAGTATACTGCCATGCATAATGCTGCCTAAAGGAGATGAATGGTTTTGTTTCCTTGAAATACTAGTAAGGAGATAATGTAAATTAATTAATCCCAATTCTCTATAAATTTGCAGCAATTTTCTATATAACATCTCCCACCTCAAAAAGTTTAATCTAACTTAACAATCGATTAATTCTTTTGGTTACTTGGTTATTTCTTCAATACTGCAATTTTGTAAGGATCGTTCTCATTTAACTAGAAATATCAAGTCAGGCTGCCCACTGGAACTCACCATCTGCTAGCTGTGATAGGTTCAAATTCATGATTTTCATTTAGAATGATGTGCAACAAAGCAAAATCAACAAATGTATATATTTATAAGAGCTATTTTGTAAATCTACAATTAGAGTACACACTTGTTCCTAATCTAACTTCACCTGTTGAAAAGGGAGGAGTTTTTTTTTCTTTTAAATAACATCAACAAACAATACGTATTTATTAGCACTGTTTATAAAGTTACCAGTAAAACCAAGATGCCAGATATTTTAAACAATATTTTGATAACTGCCACTCCTAGATGGCCATTAGTAGATTAGATAATTAATAAATTATTAAAACAGCATTCTCAGTAGTAAAGTTCTACATTTTTACCAAGTATAAAATGTGAAGACTATTTTGTACATCCTTCCTTGCACATAGCTGCAAACAGAATGGTAGAGAACTTGCTAACCTAGTGCCAATCCTGGATTGGACATTTAGAAATTCTGGGCTAGATAAAATATTAAATACAAACACAATAAATCCTTACAAATTCAAGGGTACTGGGACTAGAGCTCAGCCAGCCAAATTTCAAGGATAGAAGTGGCAATATGTCTTAGGTGTCCATCGAAAAGTATAGGGAGAATGATGAAAATATGCATTTTGAGATCACAATTCAAGCCCCTTTCATTCATCAAGATGCATGGCAAAAGGCCACAATTCCACTGGGTTTCCACAATGCATATTTCATCTTTTATCTTCTTTCATCCCAGCTAGTAGTAGACACACACACACACACACACACACACACACACACACACATATATGTGTGTGTGTGTGTATGTATGTATGTATGTGTATATTCCCACTGGTTCTCTGCACAGATCCTTTATGAGAAAAAAGAGCTTGGCCCTTCAAATAAAAATGTTATTAAATGTTATACAAGAGAGTGATTAAAAAAAACCCCAACATTGCCAAATATTTGCTCATCATTTTTAGGCTTTGGAAAACAAATTGTTAGAGGAGTGGAGTATGTTTGCAAAATAGAAACATATAAGAAATGTAACTGGCACATAAAAAGGCAATCTTATAGTGCCTTGGTTTTATCAAAGTTTCTGTGGTGAGATAACTGATGTTTCTTTTATTGAGCTAATAATTTTTTTTTAGATAGTAACAGTAGAAAGGTGGTGAAGTAACCTGAGGTTTGTTAATTATAATATGTTTCTATCTCTGCTACCCCCTTCATGGATTACTGCCTTGTTGTGGTGAAGGGGCTTGCGTAATTCAATGAAGCTATGAGCTATGCCGTGCAGGGCCACCCAAGACGGACAGGTCATAGCCGAGAGTTCTGACAAAACGTGATCCACTGGAGAAGGAAATGGCAACCCACTCCAGTATCTTTGCCATGAAAACCCTATGGACATTACCAAAAGGCAAAACGATATGATGCTGGAAGATGAGCCCATCAGGTCGGAAGGCGTCCAATATGCTACTGGGTGTTGTGATTCAGGGTCAGCCTGTGGGTTTGGCAGTTGGGTCGGACGACTCAGAGGAGGAGGAGGGGGGTGTTGAAGACCTTGCTGAGGGGGTTGAAGATCTTGCTGATGAGAGCCCTCAGCCAGGCCCCTCCCACTTGGTCACCACGGAGACCCAGCTGTGTGAGCCTGACAGCGTGGATGAAGATGACCCACAGCTGGCCCTGTTCAAGGACGCCCAACGCAGGAGGCAGTCAATTAGGAGTAAACAGAGGAAGGCAATGGGGCTTCTCGGAAGGAGGCAGAGGGAAGCCACGCCCTGAACTCTATATAAGGGGAATGTGTGGGGAGGGCTGGTTTGCTGAAGGCAACCGCTCGGATAGTTCATGTTTCTTAAAGCTCCTGTTTCTTGGTTTGTCTTGTTCCATTTGTTTTTGTTGCAATAAATTTGGCAGGCGTAATTCCAGCCTCTTGCCTTCTTGAAAAAGGGGTTGTCCCTGCCTTTTCTGCAGGGCCGGTAGCAGGCTGGTACAGAACACTGGGGAAGAGCAGAGGGCTAGTACTAGTAGCGCCAGAAAGAATGAAGCGACTGGGCCAAAGCCGAAAGGACGCTCAGCTGTGGATGTGTCTGGTGGTGAAAGGAAAGTCCAATGCTGTAAAGATTTTTTCTCCATAGGAACCTGGAATGTAAGATCCATGAATCAAGGAAAGCTGGACGTGGTCAAACAAGAGATGACAAGACTGAACATCGACATCTTAGGTAAAGGTAAAGGTTCCCCCGCACATGCGTGCTAGTCGTTTCCGACTCTAGGGGCCGGTGCTCATCTCCCTTTCAAAGCCGAAGAGCCAGCGCTTGTCCGAGGACGTCTCCGTGGTCATGTGGCCGGCATGACTAGACGCCAAAGGCGCACGGAACGCTGTTACCTTCCCACCGTAGTGGTCCCTATTTTTCTACTTGCACCTTTACGTGCTTTTGAACTGCTAGGTTGGCAGAAGCTGGGACGAGTAACAGGCGCTCACTCTGTTACGCGGCACTCGGGATTTGACCCGCCAAACTGCCGACCTTCTGATCGACAAGCTCAGCGTCCTAACCCACTGAGCCACCGCGTCCCCCTATCGACATCTTAGGTATCAGCTAACTAAAATGGACAGGAATGGGTGAATTTAATTCAGATGACCATCAGGTATACTACTGCGGGCAAGAATCCCTCAGAAGAAATGGAGTAGCCTTCATAGTCAATAAAAGAGTAGGAAAAGCAATACTGGGATACAATCCTCAAAATGACAGAATGATCTCAGTTCGAATCCAAGGCAAACCATTCAATATCACAGTAGTCCAAGTCTATGCCCCAACCACCAGTGCTGAAGAGGATGAAATTGACCGGTTCTATGAAGCCCTACAGCACCTTATAGAACTAACACCAAAAATGATGTCCTTATCATCATGGGGGATTGGAATGCTAAAGTAGGAAGCCAAAAGATAACTGGAATAACAGGCAAGTTTGGCCTTGGAGTACAAAATGAAGCAGGGCACAGGCTGATAGAATTTTGTCAAGAGAATACGATGGTCATAGCAAACACTCTTTTCCAACAACCCAAGAGACGGCTCTACACATGGACATCACCAGACGGTCAACACAGAAATCAGATTGACTATATGCTCTGCAGCCAAAGATGGAGAAGCTCTATACAGTCAGTAAAAACAAGACCAGGAGCTGACTGTGGCTCAGACCATGAGCTTCTCCTTGCAACGTTTAGGCTTAAACTGAAGAAAGTAGGGAAAAGGACTAGGCCACTCAGGTATGAATTAAATCATATCCCTGTTGAATATACAGTAGAGGTGACAAATAGATTTAAGGAATTAGATCTGATAGACAGAGTGCCTGAAGAACTATGGACAGAGGTTCGCAACATTGTACAACAGGTAGCAACCAAAACCATCCCAAAGAAAAAGAAATGCAAGAAAGCAAAATGGCTGTCTGAGGAAGCTTTGCAAATAGCTGAGGAAAGGAGGGAAGCGAAAGGCAAGGGAGAAAAAGAAAGATACGCCCAATTGAATGCAGAATTCCAGAGAATAGCTAGAAGAGATAAGAATGCCTTCTTAAATGAACAGTGCAAAGAAATAGAAGAAAACAATAGAATAGGGAGGACCAGAGATCTTTTCAAGAAAATTGGAGAGATGAAGGGAAGGTTTAATGCAAAAATGGGCCTGATAAAGAACCAAAATGGCAGGGACCTAACAGAGGCAGAAGAGATTAAGAAGAGGTGGCAAAATTACACAGAAGAACTATACAAGAATGAGCTTAACGTCCCAGATAATCACAATGAGGTGGTCACTGACCTCTAGCCAGACATCCTAGAATGTGAAGTGAAATGGGCCTTAGAAAAGCTGAGCAACAACAAAGACAATGCAGTAAAAGTGCTACACTCAATTTGCCAACAAATTTGGAAAACTCAACAGTGGCCACAGGATTGGAAAAAATCAGTTTACATTCCAATTCCAAAGAAAGGCAGTGCCAAACAATGTTCAAACTATCGCACCATTGCACTCATTTCTCATGCTAGTAAAGTCATGCTTAAAATCCTACAAGCTAGACTTCAGCAGTATGTGGATCAAGAGCTACCAGAAGTACAGGCAGGATTTCGAAGAGGCAGAGGAACTAGAGATCAAATTGCCAACATTCGCTGGATCATGGAGAAAGCTAGGGAGTTCCAGAAAAACATCTACTTCTGCTTCATTGACTATGCTAAAGCCTTTGATTGTGTGGATCATAACAAACTGTAGCAAGTTCTTAAAGAGATGGGAGTACCAGACCATCTTATTTGTCTCTTGAGAAACCTATATGCGGGTCAAGAAGCAACAGTGAGAACTGGACACGGAACCACTGATTGGTTCAAAATTGGGAAAGGAGTCCGGCAAGGCTGTATACTGTCACCCTGCCTATTTAACTTATATGCAGAGCACATCATGAGAAAGGCAGGGCTAGATGAATCAAAAGTTGGAATTAAGATTGCTGGAAGAAATATCAACAACCTAAGATACGCAGATGATACCACTCTAATGGCAGAAAGTGAAGAAGAACTAAAGAGCCTCTTGTTGCGGGTGAAGAAGGAGAGTGAAAAACTTGGGTTGAAACTTAACATTAAGAAAACCAAGATCTGGCCCTCTCAATTCCTGGCAAATAGATGGGGAAGAAATGGAGGTAGTGACAGATTTTATTTTCCTGGGCTCCAAGATCACTGTAGATGGGGACTGTAGCCAAGAAATTAAAAGACGCTTGCTCCTGGGGAGGAAAGCCATGGCAAATCTAGACAGCACACTAAAAAGATACGCAGATGATACCGCTCGTGACCTCCCATTTAGACTACTGCAACGCTCTCTACATGGGGCTGCCCTTGAGGACCACTCGGAGGCTTCAGCTGGTGCAGAATGTAGCCGCGCGAGTTGTGATGGGGGTTTCCCGATACTCCCATGTAACACCTCTACTCCGTGAGCTGCATTGGCTCCCGGTTGCCCTCCGGGTGAGATTCAAGGTGCTGGTGATGACCTATAAAGCCCTAAATGGCTTTGGTCCGGGTTATCTGAGGGAACACCTGCTGCCGGCATCAAGTTCCCTTCATCCAGTGCGCTCCCACAGGGAGGGTCTTCTCAGGGTACCGCCGGTAAGAGACTGCTGGCGGACAACACCCAGGGATAGGGCCTTCTCAGTGGGTGCGCCTGCCCTTTGGAACCAGCTGCCAGTGGAGCTTAGGACCGCCCCCGACCTCCGTTCGTTTTGCCGGGACCTGAAGACCTGGCTCTTCGAGCTCTCTGGCCCAGGCTGAGAATTTTAATTTTAATTTTAACTGGGGTTTTATTTGTTCAGGGACGGATATAATTTTTTAAAATCTGTTTTTAACTTTTGTATTTTTTGTTTTAATCACCCTGTAAACCGCCCTGAGTCCTTCGGGAAAGGGCGGTATATAAATATAATAAAATAAATAAATAAATAAATAAATAAATAAATAAATAAATAAATAAATAAATAGCAGAGACATCACCCTGTCAACAAAAGTCCGTATAGTCAAGGCTATGGTCTTCCCAGTTGCAATGTATGGCAGTGAAAGTTGGACCATAAGAAAGGCTGAGCGCCAAAGAATTGAGGCCTTTGAAGTATGGTGGTGGAGAAGACTCCTGCGAGTCCCTTGGACTGCAAGGCAATCAAACCGGTCAGTCCTAGAGGAGATCAACCCTGACTGCTCTTTAGAAGGCCAGATCCTGAAGCTAAAACTCAAATACTTTGGCCACCTAATGAGAAGGAAGGACTCACTGGAGAAGAGCCTAATGCTGGGAAAGATCGAGGGCAATAGAAGAAGGGGACGACAGAGAATGAGGTGGCTGGATGGAGTCACTGAAGCAGTAGGCGTGAGCTTAAATGGACTCCAGAAGATGGTAGAGGACAGGAAGGCCTGGAGGAATGTTGTCCATAGGGTCGCGATGGGTCGGACACGACTTCGCAGCTAACAACAACAATCTCTGCTACCATCATCTATTACTTCTGCATGTGTATGACTGTCATTTTCTCCTCCTTTCTTAAATGTATAAATAAGAGTGTTTCCTTTTGTCAGAACGAGTTTCTCCCACTATTCTCTGAAGGGGAGTGGCTAGTTACATCCTTCTTGGATGAGAAGGAAAAGAAATAGATGAATGTATCACTTTGGAAGGGATGCGGTGGCTCAGTGGGTTAGGACGCTGAGCTTGTCGATCAGATCGGCAGTTTGGCGGGTCGAATCCCGAGCGCCTGTTACTCGTCCCAGCTTCTGCCCACCTAGCAGTTCGAAAGCATGTAAAAATGCAAGTAGAAAAATAGGGAGCACTACGGTGGGAAGGTAACAGCGTTCCGTGCGCCTTTGGCGTCTAGTCATGCTGGCCACATGACCACGGAGATGTCCTCGGACAAGCGCTGGCTCTTCAGCTTTGAAACAGAGATGAGCACCGGCCCCTAGAGTTGGAAACGACTAGCACGCATGTGTGGGGGAACCTTTACCTTTACCTTTATCACTTTGGAAGTTGAAGAACTACAGTAAAATCTTTGTAGTAGTAGGCTGCCGCCTTCACATTTAAATTCCAGGACCGTAGGACCTATAGTCTGCAATATGAACCAGTGAACCCACTCCCTGAGAAGAACAACAAGGATACATAAATGGCTAGAGTATTAAGAGAAGAGCACTTGAATGCTTGGGAAAGAACTGTGGCTAATCTGAAGTTTGGCAGCCTCATAACTTTGTAATCAAGGCAACTAGCATCAACCATTCTTGCATGGACCAAAGAGAATCAAGGTGATTTTAAGTATCACTCCAAAACAATGAGCAATTTTTATGTGGTATGTTTTTATATTGAGCTCTGGCTGTTCTTGAGAATCCCTGTTTGGATGGATAATATTATCTGCCTTGCTTTTCATTTGCTAGTAAGGACTGTTTGAATATGATCTACGGCAGTATTTGATTACGCTGCACAATATGTTGTTCTTAATATATGTGCAATTGATGCAGAGTACATTAAGCTGAATGGGCTAGGACAGGGGTAGGCAACCTTGGCTCTTTTATGACTCGTGGATGGGAGTTGAAGTCCATGAGTCATAAAAGAGCCAAGGTTGGCTACCCCTGGGCTAGGAGAAAGGGAGGGGGGAAAAAACCAATGTACCCAGAAGGAAAAATGCTTTTCAAAAAATCTTATATATTATTCCTCTCTAGAACATTACAGTTGATAAAATGTCACCTATTTTAGCAGCAACCCATTTTAGTAAATGACACATTGAGAAATGGGCTCTGGAAAAAGGAAACCGTATGCTATGGGCCACAATTTATCCAGTCCTGATCCAATGCATATGCCCTGAGATAACTGTATTTGCTGTGGCAGGATCAAAGTCAACTTGTAAAATAGTTGGTTCTGAGAGCACAGGAAGATTTGATTATTCTGTCTTCATTTGTACTTCCAAACTGAAAATGTAAACTGTCTGAATGAAACCAAATTGAAATTTGATTTCTTTTTTCCCCTGTAATGTCCATTTATACATGCTTTTCACGCTTGTAGTCCCCTTTGAGCAATTTAATTGCTTTCACCTTTTGAACTTGTGGCTTGTCATTTCTGAAATATGCATGACCTCCCTGCAGAGTTTTGAATTTTCTGCTAGAAACAATACAACCTTCACTTGTATGTCAGATTTTGAGAAGAATTTGTTTTACTTTTCCCCCCTTTTGTTTGCTGGCAAAGAAAGCTTTTTCTCAAATGTAACAAACAACCAAAACCAAAAGTAGAATAGAACAGAGCTGGAAGGGACCTTGGAGCTCTCCTAGTCCAGCCCCTTGCTCAAGCAGGAGGACCTATACCATCTCAGACAAGTGACACTCTAGCCTCTTAAAAATCTCCAGTGAGGAAGTGCCCACAATTTCTGAAGGCAAGATGTTCCACTGGTTAATTGTCCTCACTGTCAGGAAGTTTCTCCTTAATTCCAGGTTGCTTCACTCTTTGATCAGTTTCCAACCATTTTTTCTTGTCCTGTCCTCTGGTGCTTTGGTGAATAACATGACCCACTCTTCTTGGTGGCAGCCCCTCAAATACTGGAATACTGCTAACATGTCTCCCCTATTTCTTCTTTTCTTTAGACTAGCCAAAACCAAGTCCTGCAGCCGTTCTTCGTATGTTTTAGTCTCCAGGCCTTTCATCATCTTTTTTCCAAACTCTCAACATCTTTTTTGTGATAAGGTGACCAAAATTGGCTGCAGTATTCCAGGTGTGGTCTTACTAGGGTTTTATAAAGCAGTACTAATACTTCTCATAATCTTGATTCTATGCTTCTGTTTATACAATCCAGGATTGTATTAGCTTTTTTGGCTGCTGTTGCACACTGCCGGCTCATAGTCAAGTGATTGTCCACTAGGACTCCAAGGTCCCTCTCACAGTTACTGTTTTTAAGCCAGGTCTCACCTAATCTGTACTTGTACCTTTGGTTTTTCCCACCTAAATGTAAACTTTGCTTTTCTCCGCATTGAATCCTGAGTTTGTCTTCCGGGGTGTTGGCTATTCCTGCCAGTTTGGCGTCATCTGCAAATTTGATGAGTTCCCCTTCAATTCCCTCATCTAAGTCATTGATGAAGTTATTGAGCAGTACTGGGCCTAAGACAGAACCTTCTGGTACCCCACTGCTTACTTGTCTCCATGTGGGTGTAGTGCCATTGAGGACTACTCACTAAGTACGGTTTGCCTTTCAGCTACAGATCCACCTGGTGGTGATGTTGTCTATTCCATTTTTTTCTAGCTTACCAAGGAGCAGGTTGTCGTCTAATTTATCAGATGCCTTCCTGAAATCTAAGTATACTACATCCACAGCATTTCACTGGTCCACTAGTTTGGTTACTTTATCAAAGAATGAAAAGAGATTGGTTTGGCATGATCTATTTTCAACAAACCCATGCTGTCTACTAGTTATAACTTTGTTTGCTTCTAGTTGTTGGCAGATCTGTTTTTTGATTATCTTTTCTAGGATCTTCCCAGGTGTTGTTGTTAAATTGATTGTTAAATTCCCCGGTGCTCCAGGATTTATGAAAGATATGGTACAGTGGTTCTGAGATAACATCTGCCAGCTCCTTCAGAACTCTGGGATGTAATCTTTTGGGTCCTGGTGATTTATATTTGTCAAGGTCGGATAGGTATTCTTTTATTATTTTCTTGTTTATTTTAATTTTTGTTTCTAGTTTGTTTTTTGCAGTGGTTTTTTTTTGGTATGTTGGGCTATAGTTTCTTTTTGTGTGAAGGTGTATGAATGACTCTTGAATTTCCAGTTTCTTGAACAGAACAGAACAGAATATTTTATTGGCCAAGTGTGATTGGATACACAAGGAATTTGTCTCTGGTGTAATATAGTCATCAGAAACCAATAGGAGAAGGTAATAGAAAAGATGAGAAGGATAAAAGAATGCCCACAAACAGACCATAATTGTCCCAATGTTCCTTTATTTATTAAATTAAATATATTTTAAGAAGTGTAAATATATATAGTAGGTTAGGTGGTTAGTTAGTACAGGACCAGTGCAAAAACTCTTGCTTTGGATAATTAAGAGTATTATTGTCTATAATTGACTACCCAGCCTAATTCCTTCCATCTTTGTTCTTTTGTTTCTGGAAAAATATTAGTTCTATCTCTTAAACCAGCAATTCCAGGGTCTTGTACATAAATGTGCTGGAATTATAAATTGCCTTCTTACAATCCAATGGCTGAGAAATTTATAAGTTTTTCTCATTCTCAGGTTGATATCAAAAGTGAAAACAGACAGGTCTTCATTCTTTTTAACCATTATTGTTAATTGATTTAAACATTTGTATGCTATATGCCTTCCATCTTCATTGTGGCATCATGTAAATCACTAAGCATATGCATACTGGAATACCGCAGTACTCTTATGAAATACCAAATCCTAACACAAATAAATGTTTTCAGAATATTGATTGATGGTTTCAGCATACTTTATCTAAAAGGAAAGGATGCTTTACAGAACAGTTCCTCTGATAGAAAACAAAGAAGTCCTGTCCCTCATTAATTCCAAATGAACATCCTGTGGCTCCAGTATGAGGGATCCCACTGATGATCAAAATGAACTAGCAGGTCTATAAGAAGAGAATATTTCTTCCATGTATGCTTGTCCTAAATAGATTAAAATTTGCCACAATACGCCAAAAATTTAAACCTGGACCAACAGCAGATTGGCGGCCACTGCAGCTATTTCAAGAAGATAGAACTAATATTTTAATAAATTTCTAGGAGTCTTGACAAACTAATTTGTATGACAAACACCATGTCCAACCTCTGTGGTGTTGCTACTTTACTTACCCACACTCTCACAGTTCTTTAAGGCCAATAGATAAGTAAACAAAAAGTTGGGTCTTGCCAAACAAAAGTTGTCCATATTATCTCTAAGTCATGGATTGATTAACTACGGTTTGTTGATTATGCCATTACGATTAGCTAAGTTCATATATCACTCTAAGCCATGAACCATTGTTTTTAATCTTATTTCATACAACATGCTAACCTATGTTTTTTGTTGTTTTGTTTTGTTTAGGCACACTTTGTTAACAGCCCCAAAAACTTTGCTAGTTGAAATGTAGTGCTCCACAACTGACACATCCAAATCGTTCATGACTTTCTGCAAATAGTTTTTATTTTGTATATAAAGGATTTCCATGAGCCAATAGACTGATATTTACTAAATGTACTTAAAGTCACAAATTTAAGCAGCCCATATCAATTACTTGTGTCCCTGACTGAAATATAAAAATATAATGATTTGTAAATCTAGCTATCTGTATGCACAAATCATTAACTATTTGATAATAGAATGTCTGTAATGCTAGAATTCTTGATTTTAAGAGAATAAAGCCAAACACATATCTTGGACTACAAAAAAAGGTAGGGCCTTTTTTTTTAACTTTTAATGGACTAAATAGGATTTCATGGCAGGACGAGGTAATAAGAAAAGGAGTTCAAGATTGGTGGAAGTTCCTAAAGAATGAGGTGCTAAAATAGAATTGCAAATAGTAATAAGGGGGGGGGGGATGAAAAGACAGCTGAAGATGCCAATATGGGAATTAGTAAAAATCTGAAAATAAAAGGCATTTCTACAGAAAAATCTTGCCAAATTAGAGATATCTCATTTTTAAAAATTGAATATTTTTAATGGCATGTGGAAATGTTGACAAAATATCTTATAAAGTATACCATGAAATGCTGTCCACTTCATCAGGTCAAACAGGTTCAAACTTTCCAAATAACTGGGTAAGACCCCAGGTATCTCACATGGACCTGCATCATCAACTGGGAATGAATCCAAGTGACTTTGTCTGTCAGGTGTTGAACAAATTCCTCTGCATGGTCCTGAAGATGATTGCCCATGCTTTCCTGTTCCAGGAAGGACTGGATGATCTGGAACAAGGACATCAGGCAACACAATAAGGGTAAAGAGTTTGTACTGTTTTGCCACTCTCACCTTCATGAGGTTGGTCTTAGTAGCAGTTCTAAGTCGTGGTCCAATTGGAGCCATCCTTTGTTTTCCTCCAGTGGCACTTGAGACATATCTTAACAGTGGAAACGTACCCAACACTGCCCACACCGACCAGCTGTAGCTTCTGAGTACTCTTCAAAGACTAATGAACTCTTGCCTGAGAGGAGAGATCAGCAACCTCAGATCACTAGTTATGATATGATATAAAAAATTATATGCCTGCCTTAATTAGAGAGGTCGTACAAAGTCTTTCAAATCATTATGAAGCGTGGACAGCACTATGAAACAGCACTGTATTTTGAAGTAGCTTCCAATGTGTTTTCTTTCCAAGGAAAATGGTCCTATTTTTCCTACACTGACATGATAAATCTCAGGGATTTTTTTTTAAAAAAATTCCCTCGCCTTTATCTATATTTTATATAGAGTCCACAGTAGGTTCTTTAAGGTTATAAACATAGATCAATGTACATTACTCTCTAACTGCTCTAGCATAGTAATGTAAATTGTCTTTAATAATGAAGGAGATGATGTGATGTGCTTCAGAATTAGTTTGAATATTTAGAAATGAGTATTACAGGTTTCTTTTAATGATGGATTGTTATTCAAATATTCCATCAATTTACTTATATATCTTATATTATCAGGGTTTTTTTAATATGGTTATGTAACACTGTAAATAAAAAGCTAAGACTTCCAGAGGAAGAACTGGCAAACTGAAAACAGCTCCAAACAATGGGCCTGATGCCCATGGTGGAACAAAGAGCCAGCAAGTAGACTGGCTGTATAATAATTCTTCTCCGGACAAGGAGAGAACTTGAGATCATTCACACATGCTCCATATAGTTGCAAGGAATTCACAAAATAGCTGTTTCCAGCAGGTTTAGCGGTTTGAAAAATAGCCATCTTGCCCAAGTTGGTTCCTTTGAAAAGACACTAAGCATATTAAAAAAAACTTTCACAAATTATTAACTTTCCAGCTTTTCAACTATTAGGAACCTTAGTATTGACAGGTTTGATAGCACTTGGTGAGTTTCCTTCAATCCTTAGCCAAAAGGATTTTACCTTCTGAGGTAGGTAAAAATGAGGACCTAGATTGTTGGGAGCAATTAAGCTGACTTTGTAATAATGCCGCTTGGTGTGTGTGTGAAAGCCCTAATAAGCAGGCATATACATAGAATGAAGGCTACTGCTAAGCTTGTAAGCCACCCTGAGTCTTCGGAGAAGGGCGGGATATAAATGGAATTTTTTTTTAAAAAAGAAGAAGTTTTAAGTAGAAGTTTAACAACATACATACATATATGTTGGGGGGGAGAGCAAAACAGTAATTAGAATTTTAATTTTAAAAACTATGGATCCAGATGAATTTGAAATAAGATTTTTGAATTAGTTATAAAGAATTATCATGTGGGAAAATGCTTTTGTTCTGATTTTTTAAAAATAAATATATGATAAGATTTTAAACATTGGACACTAGAGCAAACTAGTGGGAGCTAAAGATAATAAATAAAAACACTTAGTGCCAGCAGGGACCTATGGTCTATGAATAGACTGTGTCTACAAGACATTGTGGGGAGGAACAAGTTCTACTTGACAAACTTGAGACTAAGTTGAAAGTGGACTTATAAATGATAGGCTACAAGAATGACAGAAAAAAGATGTTACACTGGACCATACAAAAATAACTTTCTAATGGCTTAATGATTAATCAATAAATTAAGAGCATGATATTGATATTTTTAATATACGGAATTTACAAAAAAAGCTTGATAATGTTTTGAAGAATCTTGTGGAAAGGGATAAAGAAAAGAAAATGGAAAGAAATTGGGTTCTATGACATTATTTTAATAGAGTAATGTCTACTGTGAAAGTCCAAAAATTGAAAAAATAAAGTTTTGAAGGTTGATGAAGATGCACGTTAGAGTTTTGTTGTTATTATTTGAAAGTAACTGATTAATATGATCTCAAAAAAGAGTTGATGGTCAGACTTTGATGATCTTTTGGGAATTCTCAGCCTCCAAGTGAATCTCTACTAAATGTTTTTATAAAGAGCTACTGTTAATCTTGTTGTTATATTAGGTCTCAAGTGTGATTCTAAAAAGCCTTTTTGCACTGTATAAAAGCATCAACAAATTAGCTTGATTCATTCTTCTATAAAGTCCCTGAAGACAATTCTTTTAAAAGACTTGAATAAGTCAACCTGACTACACTGTGCATTTATAACAGGATTTGACTTAAGAAACAGTTTCCCTAAATGTCTCCTCAAATCAGCTTGTCATAAATGGGGAAATTACTGAGATTTAAGGAGGGGGAAACTATTTGATTAAAAACAACTGTACAATCCCTTTTTGTCTGGCAAACTGTTTAGTACAGCTGTTTACTTCTACATGACATTTCCATGATTGTTCTCCATATGATTTTTCAGTAAATAGACAAAATCAAAATGAAGAATGGATGTTTCTCTAAATTGCTTCCCATTTCTCAAATGAATCCATATTGATTGTGTAAATGCATCTTCCAAAGCAGATAATCTATCCCTGCCAGTTTCACTTGTCAGTCATCACTTAGATTTAATTGCCTTGTAGAAAATGTCAAAGAAAAGAAAGATGGCTAGATGGAAACAGATCTCAGATAGATCACATCTCAGATAGCTGGCCCCAGTAAAGATGGGGGTGGGACAGAGAGAGAGTGGGAGAGGGAGAGGGAGAGAGACTACCTCCAAAAGTAAAGTCTTATTGAATATTATCACTTTTTATATATTACCTATCTTCAAATCTTATAAGCTAAGACTTGGATTTCTTTATTTGCAAAGAAAAAAAACCTTGGTTTTAGACATTTTTCTGGCTAGAATCTTAATGACAGGCCTATAACTCACTAATTTAAAAATATAGTCAGACATACAGCCAGTGCTTTTTTTGTATAAGAAAAAGGTGCCGGAACTCACACATGTCATACAACCCGCCTTGCCTACCCTACAAGGTTCCATCCAAAAAAGGTGCCGGAACTCCGTTCTGAGCGTTCTATGAGGAAAAAAGCCCTGCATACAGCTATTGTGATCCGCTGCATCTGTAAATTGCTGGGTTTTGTAATATAAACTAAACAAGAAATTATTATAAAGATGCCCAATCTGGATCTCCCACCAGTCCTGCCACAATGTTCTCGGCCTGCAACTCTCATGGCCCCAAGGCATGTTCAATTCCTACCCACTCCCACTAGAAAGCTTTCCACCCTTTCTATAACATCTAGAGGCAGCAAGGGAAAGAATCTTCGCAAGTTGATATTAAAAAACTAATCTCAAAGTCTAAAGGCAAAAGCAGCCACTCACGATGACTGTCCCAGCCAGATACATCTTTCCTAGCATTTTCTGCTTATGCAGCTCTTCCTGTCCCTGAAGAAATAAGTCCTGAACTGATTTGCAGACCTTTAGGATCTCAGGTACGATGTTCCAAACCTTTAATTAAAAACTCAACCACAGAAACCACTTTTCTTGGCTTACTGGACAGCCAAGAAGCAATTGCAGGTTTGACTTTTAACATAATTGGTAAGGAGCCCTAGTATTTAACATCGACAAAATGAATTGGCTGCTCCTCCTGGCTGGCTGCTCTGAACGTTCATGGTGCCACTGCTGAGCTTGAAAGCATAGTACAGCCTGTAGTCAGCAAAATATAAGAGCAGAGGAAAATGCAACTCATGGCAAGGAAGGCATCAGCAATCACTTAATTAATACACAGGTCCTTAATGCATTTAACAATTAAACTTTAATTCACTTTCTTTTCTAATTCTTTTAAATATCACTTTGTGGGAACTAATTCTTTTAAATAGCACTTTGTGATACACAGATAGCACATGCAGATTTGGCTGGAGGAAGGAATATAGTTTGGAACATTAACATATTTGAAAAGATCTTTTTGCTGCATACAAAAAAAATGATGACTCCAAAACAAAACTTAGATATGAAAGTAATATTGATGTCATCTCTAATACAGAGAGCATAAACATTTTGGACAAAATATCTAATCTTATTTGCCAATCTTCAGATCAATAGGAGTGACTTTACCATGTTTTTGTAGTGAAAATATTTTTCCATTTTCATTACTGTTTTTTTTGTAGGGGGTATCTTGAAATCACTCTGGACAAGTTTATAGTGTAGGCAAAATCAGCTTCCTATTGAACAGCCACCACAAACCAAGGTATTATTCTAAGGCTACTCTTAGAAAATTATGTTAAATGCCATTAAGAAAGTAGACATGGGATCTAACAACGTGCTATTTCCATGCTCCAAGAAAGTCCAAAGCTGAAAAGGATCAAGGTCTAAGTCTAAATTAGTAATCTGGCATAATACTGACATATTGCTAGAAATTCTGGAAATTGCAGTCAAAATATATCTTGAAGGAAAGCTTGGGAAAAGTTGCAGAAAACAGGACTACAGGCTACTTCTTTCTAATAAGTCAAATTTTCTATTATTGAAATGCATAGCCTTTTTTTCTGCCACAAAAATTTGTATAGTAGAATATAGTATGGCAAGATTAAAATATTTAGAGGCAAATCAAATAAGGGGTAAGTTTGTATATTTGGAGATCACATATAATTCCCTAATTGAACAAAAGCACTTTGTTCCTCTGAGCTAAAAAAATTATAAAACCAGATTGACATACAAATATTAAGTGGAATTGTAGCAAGTTTTTATTTGAAAAGTATTCATTCATTTATTTAGTTACAATTTTTATCATCATCATCATCAAAAAATAACAATAAACCAGCAATGGCAGTCCTAGTGGTAACCAGCATCACAAAAAATCTTGGGCAGCTCATAGTAAATCTGCATATTGACAAAAAAAATTTTTAATTTTATCTGTCAGCTAGAAAAAGCCTCACCGCTTTTATACACACATATACTATGCCAATACTTTATGAAATCCTAGGTGCCTGGAAAAACTCACAATGCATATGAAAGCAAAACCAGCTAAAGAACTAGCCACTCCGATTTCAGATTGCTGAGTATACAATAATACACATTTTAGAAGGTGATCCAAACAACCAAACAAGATTCAGAAACACTAACAATCTCCTCTGAATGTCAACTTTATTCTCAAGTTTGAACCTAATTGATATGGTAAACCTAGTAATGCAGTTTATTTCAACTCCGAAACTTTAAAATGCATTTGAGCATTTTTTAAATTTTCAGACTGGTGCTCTGTGTGAAAAATTCTGATAAAAACTATCCACGGAAACATCCAGAGGGCTGTTTAAAAACATTAAGATGGCAGCTGATCCAAATCCCATCCCCCTTCATATGTGTCCTACCCATGCAATATGTGGAAACAAAAGAAAGCAACAGAAAAAAATGTTTCTATCATTTGTACGTATCAGTGCGAAAAGTGTAAATATAAAACATATTAGCACTCTGATAAACAGTAATATAGTGAGCTGTCTGCCTGTTTAGTCTGCTGTCCAGGTGCTGACTCCAGATGAGTAATTCCAGCAGTCTAGCGTTGCTGTTATTTACACGGCTGTGGTAAATTGGAAGCAGAGTGCTCCTGAATAGCTAAGCAATCCTTGGCTCTTGCTTCTATTGATACACAAGACACAATAATGGGGAGTATTTCAGATTAATAGTGATCAGAGGAATAATTATATGAATCTAGTGGCTTCTGCAAAGCGATCTTAGCTTCTTCTAGTTTTGTTTTTGTGACTACTTGCATTATCCATCTTCCATATGAAAAGCCTTCTTGAGAAACAGGTGCGGCCATCTTAAGTGAATACATTTCATCATGGGATTTGTAGTCTGCCTTTATCACATCAATAATGCTTTCCATTTCCTGAATGACATTTCAGATGTGAAATGAAAGCTAGAGAAAAAAAACAGGTGCAGAATAACCTAGTAGAATTAGCATGTTAATTAACCTTTTTAAAAAACATGTATTTTAAAAGAAATTTGCATAAAGAGTAATCTTGGAATGCTTGAATGAGTATTAGGCATGTATTCTGCCATGCCTTGAAGATTTTAAAAAATGACCCTCAAAAGTGTGCTATGATAATTATGGCTCATTGTGACTGAGTGGAATAACTTTGCAATGAAATAATAAGTAATGTTCTTAAATCCCATTATTTTTGGAGATTAGTGGAAATGGAGTAAACTTAAATATCAAAAAGTTGCCTTTTCACAAATTGCTTCTTGTAATGCTAATCATTTGGACTTGCTCATAGCCATTCATTCCACACTCTAGAAATTATTTCAAGAGGAAATTTTATACTAGAAAAAGCTGATATTCTCCTTGTTTCTAGTTTAATGAAAATACCTGCTTTTTCCTACTTCTTTATTCATCAAATATTCTCAAGTGCATTGGATTTGAACTGTGTAATAAGGCATTTAAAAGTAATCACTCTGAAAAGAACACAGACATTTAGAAAATGTAGAGTCTCTGTTTTTGAAAGAGCAAAAAGCAATCTGCTAAATCAATGTACATGGGTTTTTCCCCCCCCAAAAATGGTAAGAATACAGTATCTTAATTTCTCAGTCAGGTGTAGTTTTATTAAATGTTTAGCCATCTATTCTTTCCTATGTTGTTTCAATAAATCACCTCCTTCCATGCTATGCCTACATTAAGTCTTAAACTAAGCTCCTTAGAGATTTTTTTTCCATTTATAAAATGTTATGCACATTAGTAGCACTATAAATACAAGTTTGCGTATGTCTGTCTGTGTAAGCATGTGATTCTTAAAGTGTTGAGCTACCATCGTTGGTACATGCTAAAAAGCAGCTATCTGCCATTAGCATAACATTTTATTGTGATGAAGTCAGGATGCTATTTGTTTACATTAATTTATGGCTATGGGTTTTATGTTGCCGAACTACACCATTCCTTGCTATTAGCAAAATATTGAGAGTTAATGGGAATTGTATTTTTTTTTAACATTCTTTGGTTCTAAATACTAGTCAATTATCTTCTAGTTCCTGATTTATCTCAATTTGGTCCCCATGGCACAGACTTACAGTAACAAAGGGCAATAGTGTATTGGACAGAAGGCATGTCCATCCAGACTGTCAAGGGCTACATAGAATTGCTTCCTCCAATCACTTTTCCTAAAACTCCGCCTCCCAGAGAAAGGCTTTTTTTTCTGTACAAAGAAATATGATCACTGTCATTCTGTGCACAGAGGAACACAAATCTATTCTATTTCCATACACGACAAATTGTCTACTCCAGGGGTAGGCAACCTCGGCTCTTTTATGACTCATGGACTTCAACTCCCAGAATTCCTGAGTCAGCTGTGCTGACTCAGGAATTCTGGGAGTTGAAGTCCATGAGTCATAAAAGAGCCGAGGTTGCCTACCCCTGGTCTACTCCCTCAGTGGAATAAAGAAAGAAAGAAAGGAAGGAAGGAAGGAAGGAAGGAAGGAAGGAAGGAAGGAAGGAATTATTGCTATTGCTTTTCTTTGCAAGGATTGCTTGATTCCTGCCCAGGCCTTTCTCAGCAGAGGAGGGGAAAAAACTTTATACAAAAAGAAGATACTCTGAGGTAGCAGAGCATGGTAAAACCATGTGTGGCTTCACCAAAGGAATGGGGCTTTGGGGAAGAATGTCTTTCATTTCTAGAGTTCATTTTTAGATCACTATTAAAAAAAAGGATATTTTTGCTTAAATATCTTTGTTTTTCCCAGTGTGTACATTTCAATACTTCTTGCTTGAAAAATGCTTTCATTATGGAAATAACAGAGTCCCAAAGGCTGGACAGCATAGTCTCCCTCAACACTTTTTTTTTTACCAAGAGCAGATATAAAAATAGCACAACTTATTTTCCTTTCAAAATCCTTGAATTAGATACAAAAATGATATCCAAATAGTATTCTCTCCAACAGGAATACTTTCAGTAGAAGTAGGTATTGGTGTTTCTGTCCAATGAAGTACCCTGGGTTGGATTTGGAATCCAACTCAATGTATTTACAACAATTAATCAGCTGTTTCTCTCAATAATAATGGAAAGCACAATGTCCATATGAAAATGAATAATTTAGCCATCTGCCAAGCTTAAGCCATAGTTCCCAGGATAATTGCACATGATTTAATAGAGAATTGTTTACAGTACAGTTCGAAATAATAATAAAAAAACTTGCCTGCACTGTGCACCAGACTGTATAATCAGCAGAAATTAAAACAGCCAAAATGTGTAGGTCTACTGCCAAAAAAACCTGTGTTGGATTATTCATTTCTTACTAGCTTTCTCTGGAAAGTAGATAACTATTACTAAGTGGTTGCCTGCAGGCTGAAAGCAGGGCCAGAATAATCTGCTGAGCCATGTAAATTTGTCGACTTTATACCATCCGTGAAATTCACACTGATTGATCTACAGGAAAAAATAACCATCCTTTCAATTTCTGTGCTTTCCAAGACCCTTTTAGGAACTAACAAAATCGATAGATTTCTTTAAATAAAGTGAAGTTATATTAATGTGGCTATAAATTTCAGTCAAAGTTGGCATATCTAAACTAGTACTTCTTTATTGAAATATCCATCTGTACACTGCCAATTATTTCCTATACAAAGTAAAATGAGATGATCATAATAAGGACAGAATTTGATCTTACATTAGTGACAGACAGCCTATAGGTACATTTAGCATTAAACAAGCAGCCTTATTGTGTGTCAGCTGAAAGGTTTTAACTCTGTTCTGCCAGATCAGTTCTCCAAACTTTTCAGTCCTATTTGGAAACGTCACAATTTGAACAGAGAATATTCAGCAAAGTATATGCTTTATATCTGAACTACAGTGCTTGAAACAACAGGTCTTTCCCTCACTTCTTACTTCAAGCAGTCTCTGTGTGTGTGTGTGTGTGTGTGTGTGTGTGTGTGTGTGTCCGTGCGTGTGCGTGTGATGTGTGCATCTGTGCATATTTATAAGGAAGAAACACTCTATTTGATGCAGTATGGAGTAGAAATGTATTTTCACCCATCTGCACTTTGAAATAAATCATAGGATGAACTGTTTAATAAAGGCACCTTTATTGAGATGGAAAAGGAAGTCTGCCACTGAGTTTTAAACTACCCCTCATGATTTATGGCCAATAGTGGCAGAGTGCAAGACAACTAAGTAATTTTAAAATTTAAATACCAAGAAATAGCATTATGGTATCATTCATGATGAGGCACACAGCAGAACCCTGTTTGTGATTTTAAGGTCTGTGATGAATCATATACCTTGCAGATCATGAGGACTCCTGATGGTGCTCATATCTATTCTTATTAGACTATATCAGAGATTTGCATCCATTTATTTGCAGGAAATTTGCTGTGCTAACTTCCTGCCAACAATGTGCTTTGTTGTGCAAGGAAGGTTAAGTGCTAATGGAGAAACCTGCCAGAAGAAGTCATGGCAATGCGTCACTAGATGCACCTGTGTTATTATATTAGCAAAGATGAAATCGCTAAAACTTTTAGTCAGAATGTTTACTAAGCCTCTGTAGGACCTGACTAAATGCAAAAAAATATAGCATCTTTTTCATCCAGACGCTGCTAATCAGATAGTTTATGGTCATTTACATTTGAGTTGTAGCGGGTAGGATGACTCAGTGGTTAATGACACTGAGCTAGTCAGCTAGAAAGTTGACAGCCCGGGTTCGAGATCTAAGTGCCGCAGGATGGGGTGAGCTCCTGTTACTTGCCCCAGCTCCTGCAAACCTAGCAGTTCGAAAGCATGCAAATGCAAGTAGATAAATAGGTACCACTTCAGTAACATCTTTCTGTGCCCCTTAGTATATAGTTATGCTGGCCACATGACCACGGAAGTATCTTTGGACAATGCTGACTCTCTTGGCTAAGAAACAGAGATGACTAGAGTCAGACTTGACTGGGCAGGGGAAATCTTTACCTTTCTTTATAATTGATTTGTACAATGTTGGAAGAAGCTACAGCTCCAATGAACCACAAGAGCAGTAAATATAACTGTAAGGAATGAACAGTAAAAGTTGGGGTCATTTTTTCATAATTTTGGAAATTAAGGATAGAAATTGGAGTATGATGCCTTTAGGAAGTAAACTACTTTCATTCCTATTTTAATTCCCCTTTGATATGTCTTTAGCTAATCTGAATACTGAGCCTGTGTGTCCGAAATATGTGTATAATTAAACATATAAAGGCAAAAAATAGGGATGTGCAAATCATTCTACAGATTGATTAAGGCATTATTGGATGTTCGGTGCATGGATGGAAATATACATGTTTAATTCATGCACAAAAATACATAATTGGTTGGTGGATAGATTTGGAGTCTGTGTACTCTTGCTGACGTTTCACAGTAAGAGATAACAAGTCCAAGGCTGGCCGAAAACTAGGGAAGGTCCATGACATGACAAGAGAAAAAAAGGCACACAATAGCAGCTGTGGATTAGAGGAGAGTTAGAGTAGGGCCGCAAGAAGAGATTGGAGGACGGAATGCAGTAGCCTTATTCCATTTGCCATTTAAACTCCTTGGGATCTGATTCAGCTGAATTTCCCAGGCATAATGCATTTGCATATAGAAAGAAAACATTTTTTTTACTTTATTCATACCCCTTAACAACAAATTTACTTTTAAAAAATATTGTCTTTCTTTAACTGGGCATAATTAAAGTAGTGATTTTTTTAAAAGAAAACAAACACATCATATATTTTCAATGTATCAGAATACATATTTATATAAACAATACTTAAGACTAACTAGTATGAAATACACTTTATTGATTTTTAATATTTTGTTCATCTTGTCCATAATTGGTCATACAAACACAATACTATGGTATGTTGCTAGCTCTATCCAATTACCTAGAGGCTTGCTTCTAGTTTTAATGAAACACCTCTAGTATAATTTTGTCTTGATTGAAACATTCCTAATTCTGATATGATAAAAGCCAAATATAACAATTTCTTTCTTAACAGGCAGCTCAGATCATAGAATGAAATACTGAAGTTACCAAAGAAACTGATAAGATTTGGAATCCATTAGAGGAATTGCTCCGTTCAGTATTAGTCTCCAGATTTCCCAGAGTGAAATACTGTGAAATCCAAATTAAATTCATGACACTGGATGATTTAATCACAAAGTCTGATTCTTTAGACTATAGATTCTGAAAACTGATAAACCCATTTTCCCTCTATATCTTTTTGAAATTAAAGATGGATTCCTTGCCTTTTAAAAAAAGGTATTAAGTCCAGGTACATATGTCCAAATAGATTATTGTAGCTTTGAAGGACTAGGTAGGTAGCAAAAACTAATAAATTATTGGATCCATAATAGCCAAACAAGAAAGAAAAAAGAGATTTTGGCCTATTCTAAAGAAAAAAACTTTGCACCTTACACAAATAGAGATATCATACTGCAGTACCATCTTAGTTAAAATATTACAACTTATAGATATGTCAGTGAATGAACATTGAATTATTTGACCAACCATTAGAAATTTGGGATATTATGAAGAAATGGAAGAGGAGGAGAAGGATGAGGTGGTGTTTCCATGTTGGACTAGGTCCGTGGTGGCAAAACTATGGCACACGTACCACAGGTGGCATGCAAAGCCCTCTCTGTGGGCATGCGCGCCGTCGCCCCAGTCCTAGGCCTTCAGCTGGGTTTTATAAAACCTTTTTTGGTTTAGGCCTCCACCGCCATGTGCAAAAAGGTTCAATCAATCAATTTCAACTTCTCAGGAAAAAAAAAAAGATCTTGCAAAGTTGGAATTGATTGATTGAACATTTTAGTCCCACCCAGTCTAAAATTACCACCACGGTCACACCCACTCAAAGGGCCATGTCCACCCAATGGGCCACACCCATCCAATGGGCCATGCCCACCCAGCACCCAAAGATACATAAGTGGGTTTGGGGTTGCAGTTTGGGCACTCGGTCTCTAAAAGGTTCGCCATCACTGGACTAGGTTCTGGTTTCAAACTACCACTGCCCTGAGAAACCCATTGAGTGATTTTGGGCTACTCACTCTTTCTCAGTCCAGCCTATATTACTGATATTACTGATTTTTAAAACATTCCTCCCCACTTAAACTGCTCCAAGAGATTAAAAAACATACAATGATCATCATTGTTACCATTATCATCATCTTCATCATCATAAGTAAATCAGTCACAAATTTTCCTTTATGTGGACTCTTACATTATCTTCAAAACAACCAGGACTTTTCGGTGTAGTAACTGTGACACTGTTACACAAGGTTTTTATTTTATTTTTTAATATCATTTTTCCCTTAAAATGACCAAAAATCTTACGATATGGTACGTAATCCTGGACTTACAACAGTTCATTTAGTGACCTTTCAAAGTTACAATGGCACGGAAAAATATGACTTATGACCGTTTTTCACACTTAACAACTATTGCAGCATCCCTGTAGTCACATGATTAAAATTTAGACTCTTGGCAACTGACTCATATTTATGACAGGTGCAGTGTCCATGTTGCGATCTTCTGACAAGCAAAGTCAATGGGGAAGCCAGATTCACTTAACAACTGTGCTACTAACTTAATATCTGCAGTGATTCACTTAACAACTGTAGCAAGAAAGGTTGTAAAATGGGGGAAAACTCACTTGACCAATGTCTCACTTAGCAACAGAAAGTTTGGGCTCAATTGTGGCCATAAGTTGAGGACTACCTCTATTGCCAAATCCCACATGATTTTGCCTTCATATCCAATTCTTATGAGAGTTAACTATGTTCTGAGAATTTTGTCTCACATATACAGGTACCTGCACCTGGAAAACACCTGGAGTACCCTCATAGACAATTGGAGCCCTCCAGATTGGAGACCAGTCCTGCTGGAGCAAGTTTTCATATTCTCAGATCAGAGGCAAACAGTTCATAAATATGAATAACTGAGACACCTGTGCTATTCATGATTTTAAAGTTTGGCAATAATTTCTTCCCAAAAATTAAATGCTTTGTAGGAGTAATCTGAGAAACATCACATAGATGTCAAGACTGTTACAAACAACTATGAGCACCTTTCTTTTATTCATTGAAATTAAACTCCTAGTTGACGGCTCGAGGATAGATTTCTTTCCCACCTCATTTAGAGAGAACTGAATTTTAGCCTAATGGCATTAAATGAGCTCCTTCCTTTTGTTTCAGATAGTTAAATGCTTTGGTCCCTACCTTGCTTTTATTCTGAAATTGCTCTTGGCTCTTTTCTTATACTTACATTAAAGATTTCCATTACATTTTTTATATTGTATGGATTACTTCCAAGTGCTTGATAGATTGGCTTATTCTATGCAAGAAACTGCAAGCTCAGATCATTTTTCATTAAAATACTCAGCTTCACTGAAATTCATTAATGCACTTTGCTTTACAAGTATGGATCTTGTATACAGTATATACCCCCACTTTGGGGAATCTCCTCAATAAATTACATGATTAGCGCAATGAGCTTTTTTCCACATTGGGCGAGAAGTTGCACCACAAGTCAAATTCTTTACCTAGCACTACAAAATACGCTAAAAAGGGATTCATACAATCAGAAATTTTGGAGCAATATTGCTAGAGACAGATTTATAGAATACTTCCAACCAGAGATATTATGTGATACTGTCCTGGTTTCTTTACTTGCTTTTTTCAGGGAGGGTGCATGTTGTTGAACCAAAGCCTCTCATATTTATTCTCTAATACTACTGCCTTTAGTTATTGCAGAGACTATTTTTATTATGGTTAAGCCATACGAATATAAGAAAGAAATTATGTAAAGCAGACATGTCAAACACAAGGCCCGGGGGGCCAGATCCGGCCCGCAAAGTGGTTTCATGCGGCCCGCGAAGCCATCCTGGAAACAGTGAGGGAATGGCCCCCACTGCCTTGGCCCTGGCCTAGAGACCTCCTTCTGCCAGAGACCCTCAGATCTGTCCCATTCCTGCCCAGGCCCCTATAGGCACCCTTGATGTGAACGATGTAGAGCTGGCCATGCCCACCCAGTAGGCCATACGCACTTTAGCCATGCCCACCCAGTAGGCCACGCCCACCCAGGCCATACCCACCTGGCCCCCTGAGGGCAACCGCAATGCTGATGCGGCCCTCAATGAAATTGAGTTTGACACCCCTGATGTAAAGGGTCTCAGAACTCATTCTGTCAATCCTCTCTGTATACCAGCAGCGTAACTGTTCTGGAAACTGAACAAACAGGGACCAAATATGGTGAGGAATGAGAAGCCAGTAAAAGCAGATTGAGAGAGGGATATGAAAAAAAAATCCCAAAGCAAGTTCCCCAATGAATGTCTATGGGAAATGCAACTGGGCAGTTGCGCTCAACATGTCACTGACTCTTCCTTCTAACCCTGACCTTTCTCTTTCCTCATCATATGACCACGTTTGGCAATATATAGACTATATCATGCTTTTAGGTGCACAAATGTCCACAAACACACATAGATGTAATACATAGGGAGGATAGAAACACACACGCACAAAGACACAAGTCATATACGCCCAACCGGATCAGACATTACCATCTGCAGAGACACAGAAGGATGTGCATTTTGCAACCAATCCTTACAGTTATGACTTCTGCAGTCTGAAAAGCAAAGGAAAACTGAAATAAGATCATAACCATAATTGCAGTTCCACTTAGTGACCACTTCACTTAATAAAGTTCCCAACTGTGGTTGCTAAACAAGGACTATCGGTTGAATCCTCATGCTCTCTGAGCTTGGTTGTTTTCTTGCAGATGTTTCATTACCAGATTAGATAATATCATCAGTGTTAAAAGAGAGTGGGTTTTGCTCAGGGTCAGCCTGTGGGTTCGGCAGTTGGGTCGGACGACTCAGAGGAGGAGGAGGAGGGTGTTGAAGACCTTGCTGAGGGGGTTGAAGATCTTGCTGATGAGAGCCCTCAGCCAGGCCCCTCCCACTTGGTCACCACGGAGACCCAGCTGTGTGAGCCTGACAGTGTGGATGAAGATGACCCACAGCTGGCCCTGTTCAAGGACGCCCGACGCAGGAGGCAGTCAATTAGGAGTAAACAGAGGAAGGCAATGGGGCTTCTCGGAAGGAGGCAGAGAGAAGCCACGCCCTGAACTCTATATAAGGGGAATGTGTGGGGAGGGCTGGTTTGCTGAAGGCAACCGCTTGGATAATTCATGTTTCTTAAAGCTCCTGTTTCTTGGTTTGTCTTGTTCCGTTTGTTTTTGTGGTAATAAATTTGGCAGGCGTAATTCCAGCCTCTTGCCTTCTTGTAAAAGGGGTTGTCCCTGCCTTTTCTGCAGGGCCGGTAGCAGGCTGGTACAGAACATTGCCCTCTATACTGGTGATAAAGAGTGTGTGTGTGGGGGGAGGAAATCCGGACCCCATGCTAAGTATGATTTTCCTAACCAGGTATTTTGAGAAAAAGAACAATATCTCCAGACAAGGGACAAGTAAGACGGAAGGAGGTTACTAAAAGTGTACAGAGTCATTCATTTCACTTTGAGAACCTTACCTTGAGCTCCATAAATGATGAATTCTGATTCCCTTCAGAGGTAATTCTTGGACCTGAAGCAAACTTTATACTAAAACTTCATTACAATTGTCTACAATGGAAAACATTCAAATATACTGATTTTTCCCCCCACTAGAAGAAGATGGAATTTTCAGAAATGAGAGATACTTATTAGGTTATGAAGCTTTCAAAGTGTCATAGAAAATATACCATAGCTTTTCAGGTTGTAGTCCTTTTTCTTTTTAAAAGTGCTTTTAACTTTATTGTTTTGGAATAGAACATGATGACATTGGCAGCAAAAGTAGTTCCTATGGTCGTATCTGTGGCAATTTTGAGAAAGTTAGATTAAGGGAACTTTCTGCAAAGGGAAAGGGTGAGTGGAATGAATAGTGGTGCCAAAATGTAATGAAATGCAATGAACCTGATTGTTGGGGCTGAAATGTTCATCTAAAAGTTAACCCATCTGTTCGAGACAACTTAGAACAGGGGTCTTCAAACTTGGCCTTTTTATAACTTGTGGACTTCAGCTCCCAGAATTCCTCAGCCAGGCATGCTGGCTGAGGAATTCGGGGAGTTGAAGTCCATAAGTCACAAAAGGGCCAGGTTTGAAGACCCCTGACTTCGAATATCAACACAGAACTGCATAGGGTGTGAAATTCAACAAGAAGGAAGGTGGAACAATTGTGAAAACTAAGGATTTCTCTTCCAACATCTTTAAGACCTCCTCACTTGTTGCAGTTGATGATCCTATTGTAAAGATTTCTATTTTTGGGTGCTACTGTACATCTGTCAATCACTATATTCAATATTTCTCTCTATTCACTTTGATGTTTTACAACCACTACAACAAAATAATAAAATATATGTGCTGCGTGGCTCCCAGCAACTCTAGGAAAGCATTCCCCTACATTTCCTTTTGAGGAGAAGAGTGTTGCTTTAACAAAGGCACTGATTGTTATATGTTAGGATTCTGGAGAAACAGGTCAGGAAACAAAGGTTTCTAGAAGAATTTGATCTGGTTTAGATCCAGGTCAATAATGAAAATGTATTTGAATAAATTAGGTAATCGCTGCTGTAAGAAAAGCTGCCCTCAGATATTGGGGCAAAATGTTACAATGCACCTGTTTCCTTACAGTATATTCAACTCAAATAAGCACCAGTCTTACCTCTGACAGAAACACTCATCCCATTTCTTTCACACATGCAGAACTTTGTGTTGTTGGTGCTCTCTATGACCTTATATACACAAGTGAAACATCTGGCTTTTTTAGTAGGCCTAATAAATGTACTTTACAAAAATCTGGGTACTGTTAGATGATAGCAAAGATATTGTTTTGTTTTGTTTTCTTCCTTTGTATGGATCTTTGAAATATATACGATTGCTCTAGCTTACAAGTTGCATCCCACAAGATTTGGGAGAAAAACAAGCAGAGCAGATTTAAAAAAGACAGGGAAAAATGAGTGTCAGAGGGTGGTCATAGATGGAGGGTAAATATTTGAAAATCCAAACTGTCTATAGAATAAGTTGAAAGTTGACTTGGACTGCTGGACATTGAACTTTAACATGCAGTGTTTTAATATTTTCTATCTCTGCTTTGATGCAATATTTTCTTTGTTGAACTCAAATGTGTAAGGAAACTAATAATATTAAGACTGGCTGCAACTGAGATCTGATTCCTACAAGATTAATGCTGGTCAAATGTACTAGATAAAGATAGCCGGGAAATCAAGCTCTCAATTGAGGAAATGAGAAGTCAGGACAGGAGGTATAAAGCCTTGGTCCGTGACCAGGGTGAAGAGTCGGTGGAAGAAGATTGGAAGAGATTCAAGGACTATTTGAAGAAATATTGTTATATTAACTACTTTGAAATGGACTTGGAAGTGTTTATAGGTTGTAGTTTCAGAGTTTAATGTTTAGTATTAAGGATAATATGAAATAATGATTGTTAAATGATAAGAAATTAAATATAGATAGATATTAAATATGATTTAAAATTATGAAATAGAATTTGCTAATGATGATTTACGATGAAATGCAGATAGAGGGGACTTGAGGAAGTCACCTGAATATGATTAGAAAGATTAGGAATGACGGAAGTTAAGTATTCTTTTTGTATTTTTGTTGATTGTATTGTTTATGTTATGTCTTGTTTTTTATATGTATTTTTTTGTTTAAATATATGTTTTCATAAAAGCAATAAAAATTTAAAAGAAAAAAAGGAGGTATAAAGCCTTTCCAATCTAAAAAATAAATAAAAATACCTGCCTGCTGATCATTCACCAGGTTGAATAAACAAAGTAAATAACAACATATAATAATTAAATGTCAGCTAGAGGGAAAGCACTCAACATAGAAAATGAAGATGAATGATCCAATTCAATTGAAAATGAGTAAATATACAGTCTGAGAAATAGCAGTACATGAATTACATCAAACCATAACCTTATTACTTCCCTGAGTCACATAATCCTGACTGGACTGAAGAGTTCAAGCCGTGGGCTTCATTTGGTTGGTCCTTCCTCATGGTACAAGGAGAAAGACAGCTGGGTTGTGCTACCTGAGTCCTGGTTTCTTATATTTAATACAGCAGGGTTCTTATTAAATGAAAGAAAAATACAAGGCTTCTTTGCATGTTTTAGTTTACACAACTAAGAATCATCTTTTCTCACAGAAGAAATACATTGAAGAAATATTTTATTACATAAGTGGAAGCGATACAAACAGAGAATTACAATGGGGAATATGACACCCAGCTGCACATTCTCTCTTCAAACTAGATGAGGAATAATTTTGAAGTCATCACCTGATCCTTAGATCAGGCTGAAAAGATGAGATTATTGTTTTTTGAAACTATAAGTGGGCATCAATTCTGAAAATTTTTGGACTGGGGAGGCTGACAACAACTCATGTTTTAATCGCATCACAATTAGACCACTGCAGCATTTTCTACATAAACTGTCATTGAAGACAATTCAGAAGCTATGATTGATCCAGTATCAGCAGTCTTTCTGCTAACCAGTAAGAAGAGATTCCAAAAATTCAACATTTTGTGTACTTTTACTGCTCCTTGTTTAGCTAGACAGTCCTACTGAGTAAATCTGAAGTGCCCATTTCACAAAATAGCAATGGAAAGTAATGTCAGATGTCTTCAAACCTTATTGAGCTTATAAAATATAGAGAAAACAAATTCTAAAAGCATTTTTGTAATTAGCCCAGGTCATAATATATGTGCTGCTAGGAGCAAAATGCACCTCTTGCTACATTTCAATTTGCTAAAAAAGAACTGATATTAGCCCATAACTAAAGAATTCTGCACATGACTATACAATGAATGAACAGTTGGGAGGGAGACCCTAAAATCATGCATATGATGAACTTCACTGATGCATGTTGTTTGTGTTAATTTGACTATACTGAAAATTTAGAATTCTTTAAAAAAAATGTTGGTAAGAGATAATTCTGTGCAAATACTTCGAGTTTACTATAGAGCACGAATTTGGAGAATAATCATGAATATCATTTTGATATCCATATAAGAGGGATATTTATTTATTTATTTATTTATTTATTTATTTATAATTTTTTTATAATTTATACATCTTACTACAGGCTAACTGTGAAAGATGGGATATGCACTTCACATGACTCGTGTGCATTTCACTAAAGGGCCAAAGTAAAATCTGAGGATTTATAATAAAAGGGTAACATTATATCTTCTAGCTAGCCCAATCTGATGAACCAAAAGGCATAGTCACAATCTCTAGTGAGCACTTTTAGTTATTCAGGATACCACAAAAAACCCCCTCTCTTAGGCAAAGTTTCCATGGTATTAATTGCTTTAATGGAAAATAGGTTGCCGGATAGCTAGAACAGCAAGATCTGGTTCAAGATCTTTGATGCCTTACTAGAGTTTCTAACCGTAATTATATTTATATCCATATGCTCAGACAACTACACAAATATTAAAGTTACTCGTGTTTAATTCAGTATTGGATCATACAGTCTCTCAGTTATATATCTATGCTATCAAATTAAGGGTCATTTGTGACTGAACATGCCTTTAACCAATTATGTAAGAATATCCTCATTGATGCATTGCCTTTTTTCCATTTTTATCATTCATTTTATTTTTTATAACAGGAAAGCATAATTTTCTTAAAGTAAAATATCAGACTTCAATTGTCATAATTAAGTAGCCTGTAAGTACAAGCTACTTTAGGTTTTCTTCCTAGTGTTATCATAAATATCTTCTTTGCAAAAAAATATACAACTGGCTACTTAGAATCTGGTTTCTCGGTATGCGAACAGCAGGATATAATTATGTTGCTTTACTAAATAGTGCTATATTTTTATCAGTCACTGATTTATGTCTATTTAAAATTGCGGCTACTACAATTTTCATAAAAGTTACTTTCATTTGCTTCCAAGCAATTAACAAGATTTTTCTCCAAACTAGCAACTATAACATTATTCCCATTACTTCCTGCTGCCAATCATATTCATCATCAAGAAAGCATGTTTTATCACCATTTAAAATAAGCATGTGCCCAAATGATAAACATTGTCTAACTGCACAGAAATACTATGTATGCGTGGAAGAGAAAAAAAGATAATGAAATATGATGCAGTTAAGCCCAAAATATTTCTTCTGAAGCACTCCTTCAGCATTCCATTTTATCATCTGACTAAGGCTGTTTTAAGGCTGTGCTTTTTCTTTTCCCACCCTTTCAAAGTAGTTTGACGTTGACTTGAAACTGTTTTCATTTTTACTGACCTGAAAGGATGGGGGATGACATTATGGCATTGAATCTCTATGGATGGGTAGACAAAGGAGCCAGGGCAAGGTGTAAAACAATATTTCCTGAAGCTTCTTTGACCCAATGCCAAGTTGGCTTGCTAATACTTTATTTAATTTAATTAAATTTAATTTAATAATTTGATTTCTATACCGCCCTTCTCCTGAAGGACTCAGGGCGGTGAACAGGGCAATACACAATAAAAATATTATACAAAAATTAAAAAGCCATTAAACATTATGCCCTTAAAATTAATACATATTACAATTAAAACTATTTATAAAAACCCAACCCCATCCCGTCAGACCAGGCCAGCTTGTTCGAAAAAGAAAGTTTTTGAAGACGTTCTTTCTCAATCGAGCCTCCATCTCCTTTTCAAAGCCAGTCTAGTACTGGAATAGGTTGCAGCCAGATCAAGCAAGAGAATCCACTTTCCTTCAGAAAGTGCAATTTTGTGCAATTTTGTGAAATTGCACAAATATTCTGATTCATATGGAAAATCCACAGGAGGTCAGTGAAGTCTCCAACTGTAGGGTATTAATTGACCAGCAGCAGGCCTGCTCCTTCCTATCCAGTCATGGGGTCTCTTCTTCCTTGGGCATTTATGCCTTAATTGCCAGAAAGATCAAAGCCTTTCAAGCAACCAACTGTTAAAAGTTATTCTGCTCACAGGCAGCCTTGCTTCCAACTAGGTTTTTCTTTAGTTCTATTCAGCAAGCACAAAGATAGTCTTGGAGAAAAACAACAACAACAACAACAACAACAAAGGGGACAAAAGATATTTTGTTCTTTGTGCTATTTGCCCTTTTCCTGCACCTGCCTTATATTACTATCTTACTTGCATTCCCCACGATTGCTTGCAACCATATAGACAGATTTTTTTCCCATGATGTCACTAACCTGATTCTTCAGATCTTTGTCACTGTGACAATATCAATCTATCTTGCTACTGGTTATCATATTTTTCCTTCCACCTTTTCCAAGGTTAGAGCTTTCTCCAGAGAGATAGGTCTTTGCATAACATGTCAGAAGTAGGATAATTTGAGCTTAGCCATTTGTGCCTCAGGTGAGTGCTGTCAGTTGGTTTATTTTATAATCCATGTGTTTGTTAATTGCAGAGGGGTTTACAGAATTAATCCAGTGCTCGCAATTGCACTCTACGAAATAAACTATGTAGTTTCAGATTGGTACTTTACTATGGCTTTCAAACCTTACTAAAAATATTAAATCCAATAGACATACAGGACATGATTACCAAATCTGTCAACATCTAATTGGAACCAGCATAGTCCTAAATTTATGATCACATAACTGAATAAAGTTTGAATATAATTGGTTGTGCACTGCAGAGATCAGTCTGGGCAGGATGTGAGAATAAAAGGTGAAGTTAGCAGAGCTGAAGTATTCTGCACTTGAAGTTCAAAGGGAGAAAACAATGCAGGAGTGATCATGGAACACCTCTCAGCAATTCCTTAAAGCAACTATTCCAAATAGTACAGGATCATGTGGCTCCTTTCAGCAGTGGCAACAAGATTCTGAGCAAAGATGTAGTTGCTTTAGGTGGTCCAAAGCACCTTTTTAGTTTGAAATTGAAAATGTTGCACTAGCACAGGGGTAGGCAACCTTGGCTCTTTTATGACTCATGGACTTCAACTCCCAGAATTCCTGAGCCAGCTGGCTCAGGAATTCTGGGAGTTGATGTCCATGAGTCATAAAAGAGCCGAGGTTGCCTACCCCTGCACTAGCCTAATAATAAGCACATTTATTCCATTTTATAATTTGATTTAATTTAATAGAAAATAATTTTATTTTGTCACTACTTTCAAAGTAGAATTTTGATTAATTATCATGATAGTGTTCCATTACATATTCAGTAATGAGTTTGTCATACTTGAGTATAAATAAAAAAGGTAAAGGTAAAGGTTCCCCCGCACATGCGTACTAGTCGTTTCCAACTCTAGGGGCTGGTGCTCATCTCCATTTCAAAGCCGAAGAGCCAGCGCTTGTGCGAGGACGTCTCCGTGGTCATGTGGCCGGCATGACTAGATGCCAAAGGCGCACGGAACACTGTTACCTTCCCACCGTAGTGGTCTCTATTTTTCTACTTGCATTTTTACGTGCTTTCGAACTGCTAGGTTGGCAGAAGCTGGGACGAGTAAAAGGCGCTCACTCTGCTACGCGGCACTCGGGATTCAACCCGCCAAACTGCCGACCTTCTGATCGACAAGCTCAGCGTCCTAACCCACTGAGCCAACGCGTCCCTTTGTGTATAAATATCCCTTGTTTTATTCTATGATCATCATTCCTGCAGGCTTCATCCTCTCTAATCTCCTACATTTTAGCTAAATCCAAATGGACATAAACCTAGTGAATGGTGAAACTCATCCTATTGGAATTTTTACAGATTGCAAAATTTGAGCAGCCTTAAAAGTGATTGAGGAAAATGGCAGCCCAGATTTATCTTCATCAGCAATAGTATCTCCATCTTCAATAAGAAAATAAATTCAAAATCTCCCATCAATAGAAATTAGAAAGATATGATCAAGCAATTGGAATCAAGTAAAAAATCAGAAGCCTGTTTTGCAAGAGAAAAAAGTGCTTTAAAAAGTAGTTAGATTGGCATCATATGGGTGAAAGTAAGCATATTGGCAAGCCTTCAGCTGTAAGATTCTACAGCTTCTCTATAAAAACTTCTTTGTGTAGTTAAGATGCACTGTTACAAGTAGCATCCCAAATAATAACTTTTTTGCTTCGGATCAGACATGGTCTGCCTTTTACTGGTAGAATGAGCCTCTGATTCAAGCACAATATCACCATTTCTTTCTAATATAATTTTGACTAGATCGTTATTGACACTATGAGCTGCCATACATCTTTGTTATACATCTTAGGCCAAATGAATATTCTGTGAATAACTGCAATTACTATTGTTGTTATTGTTTTTATGTCAAGCTTGTCCCAACTTGGACATTTAGGAAAGAAAGACCCTCCAGTCCATTTCTTGAAGTGAAAGTTTCTTTTACTAAAGGCAAGCGGTTTACAGCATAAGCAAAGCTGGATCTGACTATTCCCATGCAAAGTTTGCTATTTTCTCCTTTCCCTGGCCCTCCTCTCTTGACCAGTCCACCAGGGTCCAATAGCATTACTTTTGATGTTTTGGGAACCGCTTTGAGGTTTGGCGCTTTTTTGGTGTAGTTTCACATTCTGTTCTCAGGCGTCATCCTTGATCGGCTGGTTTAATCTGGACTGAGACCTCTGACTCCTATCACCCTGTCATTCCCCCCACACACACACACCTTTCCTGCCCATTCCTATGCCTATTCCTTACTTCCCCAAATGCCTGCACCCCACCTTACATTTTACGGCAGGATGCTAGTGAAGCAAAGTATATTGAAGCTGGCAGGCCTGACATTTTATTTATATACCGTTGTATATTTACAATCTGTAAGACACAAACGCCATGAGGTAAAAAAGGCGCGGCAGCCGTTTGACAGTTGACAGCTGTCAAAAGGCTGCCGCTTATCCAGTACGCACACGCGGCGGCCGGCTGACAGTGACAGCTGTCAAAAGGCCGCCGCTAGCTGGCCGCGCAGGCGCAGCTCATGACAGCTGTCAAAGCTGCCTGCGGCCGTGCATGCACATTGGCCAAAGCTGTCAAAAGGCTTGCCGCCAGCTGAAGAAGAGGCGCGGCGGTTGTTGACAGCTCCCGGCTGTCAGAGCTCACCGACAGCTAATTGGCTGATGCCACACAGCGGGAGAACTCTCTGTTGTTATTGGTTGGTTACCTGTCAAAGTTGTGTATAAATAGAGGGAACCCCCGGCTGTGTTTTAGCCGGGTGCCCTTCGCAAATAAAGCTTCAAGAACTAAGCCTGCTGTCTCGAGTGGTCCTTACTGCACGACAATCCATATACCACGCAACTCCCAGCCACTCTGAGTAGCAGTATAAGTGGTCCCATCTCTCAATAGTTTCTAACTTTAGAATAAGTGCTATACTTGTCTGTACTGTACTGTACTGTATGTATACATAAATTTCATTTATAAATCAAATCTGTAAAGCCGAGCAGTTTTTTTCCCCCTCTTATTTTATTCCATCATCATATTCCAGGAAACGTGTGTGTGTGTGTGTGTGTGTGTGTGTGTGTTAAGAAAACAATTTACATATAATGAGTTATGTATGTAAAGATTGCTCTAATTATAAAACTACAAAATGTTGGTTCCCAGGAACATTTTTTTTATTTTTATTTTAAAAAAAGCAATAATGGACCATTTATGGGAAGCAATGTAAAATATACCAGCATCCATTTAAGTTTCCTTTTATATAGAAGCCCTGAAGTGCTGATAAAGTCTTAATATCAGCAGATCTGCCATTTTACAGCAGTTTTTCATTGCCCACAACAATTCAACTGAAAATTAATTAGCAATACCCTACCATAAATCTCCATAGTATTAGCTAAAATGCCAATTCTGTAATCACTTTCCATTAAAGCCAAAAGTACTAATTAAAATTGACTTTCCCTTCCCCTTTCTACATTTTGTAAACTGCTTTTAGTTTTGAGATACTCTCGGAAGCAAGCCATAAGAAGGAACATCTTTCCCTAAGTAGACTGTATAATCTCCCTCCTGCTATAAAGATAATAATGCATGAAATGAGAATGAGCATTTAGGAAAGGAAAGTGAAATGCACACAATGCGAGGACAGGAGCATGTGGGTATGGAAATAATAAGAAAATATGTCCTCATTAAAACCACAGCCTTAACTATAAAGAAAGCTAACAGGTTTGTTTATGTTTTTGTTTGCTTCTGACACTTGCATAAATCCCCTCAACAAGTCCTTTAGATGGTTAGGTAAAGGTAAAGGTTCCCCCGCACATGCGTGCTAGTCGTTTCCGACTCTAGAGGCCGGTGCTCATCTCCGTTTCAAAGCCGAAGAGCCAGCGTTTGTCCGAGGACGTCTCCGTGGTCATGTGGCCGGCATGACTAGACGCCAAAGGCGCACGGAACGCTGTTACCTTCCCACCGTAGTGGTCCCTATTTTTCTACTTGCATTTTTACGTGCTTTCGAACTGCTAGGTGGGCAGAAGCTGGGACGAGTAACAGGCGCTCACTCTGTTACGCGGCACTCGGGATTCGACCCGCCAAACTGCCGACCTTCTGATCGACAAGCTCAGCGTCCTAACCCACTGAGCCACCCGCGTCCCTTTTAGATGGTTAACAAATGTTAAAAATCTTAAACCATAGTGTTTGTGTTTACGTGTGTGTGTGTGTGTGTGTGTGTGTGTGTGTGTGTGTGTGAGAGAGAGAGAGAGAGAGAGAGAGAGAGAGAGAGATCTTTTATATATTTTGGCAAACTTAATATTCTTACCTCCTATTTTCTATAGAAAAGCAACCTTGTGAAGTGGGTTGGGTTAGGCCTGATGGGCCCAAAGTCACCCAGCCAGCTTTTACAGTCTTATAATTTCTAGGCCAGCATAGAGAGACAGACAGATGACAGACAGACAGATATTTGTATACCCAATGGGTTTTGCTTTATTATTGTTTTATGCATTGCTAGAGTGATGGGAATCAATGTAAATATAGATAGTCCTCGACTTACAACAGTTCATTTAAGTGACTGTTTGAAGCTACACCGTAACTTATGACTTATGACTATTTTTCACGCATTGCAGCATCCCCATGGTCACGTGATCAAAATTCAGACGCTTGGCAACTGACTCACATTTATGACAGTTGCAGTGCCCTTTGGCGACCTTCTGACAAGCAAATTCAATGGAGAAGCCAGATTCATTTAACAACCGTGTTACTAACTTAACAACTCCGGTGATTCAATTCACAAATATGACAAGAAAAGTCATCAAATGAGGCAAAATTCATTTAACAAATTTCTCACTTAGCGATATAAACTCAACTGTGGTTGTAAGTCGAGGACTAACGGTAGATGTGTAGTCATTACAGTACAGATAGTCCTCAATTTATGACCAGAATTGAAACCAGAATTTCCATCGCTGCGCAAGGTATTTATTAAGTGAGCCGTGTCTCGAGTTTACGACCTTTTTTGCCACAGTTGTTAAGCAAACAACTGCAGTTTGTTAAGTGAATCACACAGCCATTAAGTGAATCCAGCTTCTCTCCCTGACTTTGTCGAAAGCCAACTGTCACAAATGACATGACCCCAGGATGCTGCAAACATTGTAAATACATGCCGGTTGCCAGGCACTGGGATTTTTATTATGTAACCATGGGGTTGCTGAAACAGTCATACGTGTGAGGACCAGTCATGATTTTCTTTTTTTTTTAAGTTCCTTTGTAACTTTGAATGGTCACTAAACAAATAATTGTAAGTCAAGGCCTAGCTGTAAGGTGCATTAATAAGCCACTCCTTACCAAACACAAGGAGTAAGATATTAATGTATTGCATATATTAATTAAGGAAGCTGTCAGGCTTCCATAGACAGTGCTAGACTGGGAGACAGTGGAAGCAAGCATTTAAGGCCATAAAGCTCTGTTGTGTGCATTTGTGTAGAAAAGCAATAATGTTACAAAAGAATTCCAGCAATTCCTGCGTATCAATTTCAAGGCTTACTTATAGAAAAATCAAGACTTAAATCCTTGAACCTCTTGGTGGTATGAATCTGACCCTACTTTGGTTTGCTACCCATCCTTTTCACGGACACTGCAAATATTACATGTAACGTTTGCATCAATGATTTGCATTCCTCAGTTGAATGCAAAGCTCTTTCTGAAAATGTAATTCTTTACCATTTCTTAAGATAGAAAAAAAAAACCTCTACAATTGCCTTCAGTGAGTCCAAAACTATACAACAGTATTTAAGGACAAAAACTTAAAATAACAAAAATAGTAATCTCCCTACCAGCAGTTATATCCAACTGAAGGGCTGCTAAGTTTCTACCAATGAAACCATGCAAAACTACTTTTCACACACCAATTATTTCTGCAGATGTGGGAAAAACAGATTTCTTGTAGTTCTTCCTTAAATCATGAACAGCTGGAGCAAAGCATAATAAACTGTTGACTGTTTGAGAAAATATCAAGCATGTAAAATCATTTTTTCCAGAATATATCCAAAGTCACTAAGAAAAAAATGTAAAAAAAAGGATTCCTTTCATAGTCCTGATTCCATGGTATGTGTGTGTGTAATATTTTATCACCCAAGAAATTAACTGAAGTACACATGATTTGACTCTGCAAGAGATAACGGCTGATCAATTGCTAATTGAACTTACTGTGTAAAGATTTCAATCCCTTGCCTTATATAAATACTTCAACGATATTGAACTATCTAAATGAGCTTGCAAGTCCATTTCCATGTAGTTGCCTTTCAAATGCAGACCTGCACAAAACTCAAGTGAAATATAATTTACAAGCCATGTATACCTGTCCTCAAGTGATTTTTTTTAAAAAAATCACTGTTTTATCACCTTTTAGAGATATTCAAATCTGGCGATTCTGGATCTCATATTTGCAGGATATTGGAGATTGGTAGGTCTGTGGGAGACATAGTTTGACCTCCGATTCTGGCAAAAAAACCAACCCCATTTTAGGCTAGTAGGTGGCCACCCTAGAATTAATTTCCAAAAATGTTGCCAAGACAGCTTTGGGGATTAGTTCAGGTAGGCTGCAGGAGTCAATACTGCCTTGATTACATAAAAGAAACAAAAGAAGAAATTCTAGCTATCACACCTTGAAATTCTAGAGGAAAAAAACCCTAATTAAACTATACTCAAATCAAACAGGAGAAGTTTAATCATCAGAGATAGGGGCTTTGGAGGCCACTCTATGCAACATTTCTTCAGGTTGTTTTTTTTTTAGATTAAATCAACATCTTTTAGATGTTCTAATCAGTGCTTTTTTTTGTAAAAGAAAAAGTTGCCGGAACTCACACAAGTCATACAACCCGCCTTGCCTACCCTACAAGGTTCCATCCAAAAAAGGTGCCGGAACTCCGTTCTGAGCATTCTATGACAAAAAAAAGCCTTGGTTCTAATATATAAGCTATTGAATGCATGGTGTAAAATAGACGGTGGAAGAGTTCTAAAAATCTAATGCCAAGCATGGACTTTTTCTTTTTAAATTTTATCTTATGCCAATATCTGATAAGAACGAACCCCCAAATTATCACATTTATATACTATGTTGCCTAAGAGCATAAACATTTTTTTCTCCCCGCTGTAACCCTCCTATTCTACCTAAGCCTATTCTGCTGTTATGGGAAAATCCACTAAAGCCAAGCTGGAAACTCATGCAGTAGAAGGAAATGAAAACCCCATTATCTGAGTAAAAACATAGGTAAAAGGTAAAGGTTCCCCCGCACATGCGTGCTAGTCGTTTCCGACTCTAGGGGCTCATCTCCGTTTCAAAGCTGAATAGCCAGCGCTTGTCCGAGGATGTCTCCATGGTCATGTGGCCGGCATGACTAGACGCCAAAGGCGCATGGAACACTGTTACCTTCCCACCGTAGTGGTCCCTATTTTTCTGCTTGCATTTTTACGTGCTTTCGAACTGCTAGGTTGGCAGAAGCTGGGACGAGTAACATAGATGATAGCATTAACATAGATCCCCTTATATTACAAAAAGAATTTATTTTTTCTTTGGAAAAATGGTCAGTGTTTGTGACTCTGTGTGTGTGTGTGCGTGCGCATGTGCACGTGCATGTGCATGCACACACGCGCACACGCACACACACATATCAGACGACCCATAATCCACTGTATTATTGTTCCAGAGATATTTTCTCACTTAAACTAATAAACAGAATGACTATGGCTGAGCAAAAGAGCAATAAGACCAGGAGCAAATTCCAACTTCCTGCCACTTTCCCCATTGACTTTGCTTGTGGAAAGCTACAGGGAAAGTCACAAATCATGATCACACAGCTGCCTGGAGTGGTTTGTTGATGCTGCAGAATGGTGCAGCATCCACAGCTTTGGCAAGATATCTGGTCTGAATATTTTTGAAATATGAGTCCCACAGGAATAACGGGTCCTGGATTTTGGTTGCCTTCTTTAACTTAGCCTATTTGAGGTACCTAATTCAAAAATGGTTGTTCTATGATGCACTGCTTTGCCCAGGGGAAGGTTATAAAAAGACAAACAGCAAGAGAATTTGATTAATTTATAGAGGAGGGAGGGAGGGAGGATGGAAAGAAGGAAAGAAGGAAGAAAGGAAGAAAAGAAGTTTCAGCTGAGATATTGTGGGTTTGTCCAATTCATGTTCCTTATGCATTATGTTTTCTGAGCTATCCCAACATAATTCCATGAGGGCAAGAATTGATCTCCCAGTATCACTTCCTAGGAACTCCTGGAAAGTCTATTTTATTTATTTTTTATTTTAATCCCATTAATATCCCGGCCTTCTCCGAAGACTCAGGGCGGCTTACAATTTAAAGCACAAATCAATGTGCTTAGCAATAGCCTTCATTCTATGTATATGCCTGGTTATTAGGGCTTTTGCCCCCCCCCAAGTGGCATTATTACAAAGTCAGCTTAATTGCCCCCAACAATCTGGGTCCTCATTTTACCTACCTCGGAATGATGGAAGGCTGACTCAACCTTGAGCCTGGTGGGATGCGAACCTGCACTAATTGCACTAAGTCACCAGGTTATCTACCACAAAGCGGCCCCTCCAAACTTTAGCAACCACAAATTCAGTTAACCTTCAGTTTCGTTTTATATTTTATTTATTTATTTCTTTTAATTCCATTTATATCCTGCCCTTCTCCGAAGACTCAGGGCGGCTTACAAGCTTAGCAGTAGCCTTCATTCTATGTATATGCCTGCTTATTAGGGCTTTCACACACACCCCAAGCGGCATTATTACAAAGTCAGCTTAATTGCCCCCAACAATCTGGGTCCTCATTTTACCTACCTCGGAAGGATGGAAGGCTGAGTCAACCTTGAGCCTGGTGGGATGTGAACCTGGTGTTACTTAAGGAGGCATTAGCCCACTGCTCAACCAAGGTTCTTTATAATACTATAAATAAGTGAACCAGTTGGCTTTATCTATACATGTCTATAACTTTACTGCTCATATCGTCTAGATTGACTTTGATAATACAGATGAAAAAGGAACAATGTGTTCATTTAATCACTACTTATATTAAAAATGTGTTCCTTTGGGAACTGATGCCGCAATCTCCTAAAAGTAATCCAGATAGCCAAGAAACTTAATGACAGAGATACTCTAAATGTAAATCAAGTAGCAGTGTAAATTTGTTTGGAGGTCTTTGGATTATCACGGTAAATGTACAAAAGTTCATTCCAGGGCTACAAGTGTGTTTTCTACTCAGCCTCCAGAAATTAAAACAGCTGTGTTCCAGAGTTTGCTGAACAGCTGTCTGTTGGCTATTTGAAAACCTCACTTAAAGTACACAAGCAACCCCAGAAGCCTTATCAGCCGCTATCATAGGAAGAAATAATTTAGAATGTATGGAAATAACCATTTCTAGTGCAAATATGTTAGCTATTGCATTTTTGTATATTTATAACATTATTTCAATTCAGTCTTTCAATCTTGTCCATCTTGATTTTCTTCCTGGATGTTTTTTAACTCCCCATTTTAGTCTTAGAAAGAATGAGCACTCCAAGCCGGCTTCCATGTCTGAAGGAAGATTGCAACCTGGATCTCCCTTCTCCAAGTCCAGCACAACTTCCCCAAATGGACTCTCAAATTTAAATACCTGATAAAACTGACATTTATTTGGATAAACAAAAATATGTAAAACATGAAATGTTGCTGACAGAAGAATACACTAAATATTGTGAAATGTATAATATCCAAGTTGTCCTGCATAATTTTTACAGGTTAGATATACGATATAGGATTTTTAGGTTCAATAGGACGTGGTGGCTCAGTGGTTTAGGACGCTGAGCTTGTCGATCAGAAGGTCGGCAGTTTGGCGGGTCGAATCCCGAGTGCCGCATAACAGAGTGAGCGCCTGTTACTCGTCCCAGCTTCTGCCAACCTAGCAGTTCGAAAGCACATAAAACTTCAAGTAGAAAAATAGGGACCACTACGGTGGGAAGGTAACAGCGTTCCATGCGTCTTTGGCGTCTAGTCATGCCAGCCACATGACCATGGAGACGTCCTCGGACAAGCGCTGGCTCTTCAGCTTTGAAAGGGAGATGAGCACCAGCCCCTAGAGTCGGAAACGACTAGCACGCATGTGCGGGGGAACCTTTACCTTTAGGATAGGATAGGTAGGATAGGATAGGATAGGATATATGATATAATATGTATGCTGAAGAAGAGCAAGAGAAAAAAGTAAGAAAAAAGCAGAAACCCCATAGAACATGGGAACCTCAAAGCTCAGATGTTCTGAAGTAAAACAGGATGAAGTGATGAGACAAAAAAGAGAGATGGCTATGGGAGATTTGGAGGGTGTAGGTGGGAGGACAAGACAGTTTTATTTCCCCAATCTGTTGATATGCTGAGTCAAGAATGGTGATGATTGCTGGGTCAAGGGAAAAGAGAAACCAGAAAGCAGCTATGTGATTGTGTACTCTAGTTGTATGAAACCTATGCCGTTCAAATATATATGTTTTCTGGGCTGGTGCCACACACTGCCTGAAAGAATTCTTGCTAAGCAAAAAGTCTCTGCCAAAAGCTTAAGTACCTGCCATTAAGTCCCTATCAGTTCTGAAGGCACCATTATTTTGCAAAGAACTGACACCTCTCAAATGATTGGGCTAAATTTGGCCCAGTAAATCAATTAACTTAATGGCTTTGTAAATTAAGCCATATTCTTTGTGCTTCAAATATGCTGCATAATTTTAACTCCTACTGAGATTTTCTTTTAACTGTAATAATATTGCAGTTATTACAGTTATAAAGGATCAGCAGAAAGAATGAACTTAGAAAAACTGAACACTGTATTTTTCAGTTGTTCTATCTGCATGTGTCTCAAATGTTTGTGAAAAGGATGAGCAAGGATGGCACTGGGCATATATTATGAATCATAACTTCCACAGTCCCTTACTAAGGGAACTTCAAGTTCAAGGCATCTGGAGGACACCAAATTCCATACCTAAATTTGGACATAGGAAAAAATCCTAGTTCTATAATTGCTGCCACCAAACTGTATAAATATGATTATGGGGTCACCAGGAATCAAAACTCAAAATAGGGTCTACCTTCATTGCATCAATATTTGATGTTTCTTTTTCTTGGCAAGATTTTGGAAATGGTTTACCGCTGCTTGCTTCCAGAGCCAATGTTCCATTGCAATTCAGACCAGCTATCACTGTGGTAGTGTGGGACTGGGAAGGCATGGCTGCATCTAGTGGTGGGATTCAAATATGTGAACCAGTTCTCTTTGTGGATGCTGCTTCCAGAAGTCCATTCTGGGCCTGGGCAACAAAAAAATAAGCTACCGGTTCTGCCGAAGTGGTGCAAACCGGCTGAATCCCACCACAGGCTGCATCATAAGAATGTCCTATCAGTTTGATCTATTCCTATTTTATTTGCCTGTGAGTTTCCCTCCTTGCCCTTCCTTAGCATCATTTTTTAGGGGGGAAATTCTTCTGTATGTCAACATTTTGGGTCAGGTTTCAAACTGATGAAAAGAAATTCCCACATTCTATTGTTTTGATGATTTCATTTATTGTATCGTAACTTTTTCCTTTTGCTGAAAAGGCTACAAAAAGTACCATATGAACCTAAGAGCAACTGTTAGAGGTAAGTTAGGCTGACAGATACATTTTTAGCCAAAATCACCCAAAGAGGTTGATCTGCGAGTTCTAAACATTATATTACTAGTTTGGGCAATATTCCTTTCTCCCTCTCTGCCATGAAGGCAGCTAAAAAGGACAGGGAGAGGTAGGAATTCATATGACACTTTTGTAAGTTTGTCACCACTGTATCCAGAGTATACACACTAATAATACATATATATTGGTATGCCCATCATATTGGCCATATTGGGTGCATAGAGAAAACTTAATCTATTTTACTGATCCCAATCAGTATTTCAGAAGAATTCCATACCACAAGTAGTTTGTCAAAAGCAATTCAATCTGACTGTGGACATCAACACAAGATTTAGGGGTGGGGAGTTCTGTTCCCCCACATTTACCATGGAAAAACAAAACCTTTGTTTTCTGCAAAATGAAATGAAAAGATTTATGAAAGGAAATCAGTTTATGTATTCGTGGAAATCAGTGCAAGGCTTTTTGAATTATATTTCTTTAAAAACTGATTTTAAACAGAGCCTGCAGCATTGTTCCTCAGGAAAGGAATATGATTACATTTGCAGTGACAGTAGGCCCTGTCTCTTGCCAGATTTCTGATGTATAGATGTGTGGGTTTTCTGCAAAGCAAGAGGATGATCATAAGGATAGTTGATGCCTTTCCTTAGTAGTGTTAACTAGCAGAAGTTGAACTAAAAAGTAAGGGTAAGTTCCTTACTCTTAATGTTGTTGAATATGGTGCTGACAAAGTTGGCCCTAAAGTTTTTGAATTAGATTAGTACCCAGAATAGAAAGTATAAATGTATCCACTTAATGCTGGAGATCAAAACAGAGCTACAAAGCCAAACTATAAAATGAAGGATCTTTCATTCTCATTACCTTTATACTCTAAAATTACTATGGTTAATATCTTTGATTTTGAAAGCAGAACATTCAGACACTGAAATAGAATACCTTCCCTGTTTGGTTTCTGTTTGGTTGTTTCTTTTTATCATACTTCTTTACAACATCCATAGCACCAGAAAAAGATATCAAAAGCTTCACTGAAGACCAGAAGCTTTAGGTTCAGATGTAAATCGTTCACAAGCAAATGAAAATCAGATCTGAGTTAACCCAAATTCAGAATTTGGCCAAAGTGCACAAATACAATATTTGAGTTAACCCAAATAAAGAATTTGGCCAAAGTGCACAAATACAATATTTGCATACCTCAGTGGGTTAGGATGCTGAGCTTGTCTATCAGAAGGTCGGCAGTTTGGCAGGTCGAATGCCGAGTGCCGCATAACAGAGTGAGCGCCTGTTACTCGTCCCAGCTTCTGCCAACCTAGCAGTTTGAAAGCACGTAAAAATGCAAGTAGAAAAATAGGGACCACTATGGTGGGAAGGTAACAGCGTTCCATGCGCCTTTGGCGTCTAGTCATGCCGGCCACATGACGATGGAGACGTCCTCGGACAAGCGCTGGCTCTTCAGCTTTGAAACGGAGATGAGCACCGGCCCCTAGAGTTGGAAACAACTAGCATGCATGTGCGGGGGGAACCTTTACCTTTAACTTTTACAGTAAAAGAAAGGTAGGATTGTGAGCCTGTCCTGAGGTAATAGGACACTGCTGTCTTGAAATGAACTGAAACAGCACTGTAGTTTTGAATTCCAGCAAGTATATGCTGATAAATACAGGATTTCTTTATTCCATTCACAAAATTCATTGTTGTCAACTGACTTTCCTGCTCTGGGGTAGAGCATGCCTGCCTCCCATCCCAATAGAATCCTGCTGGCCTTTACAAAAGCCCTGTAGTCTTAGCCAGGATGTTCTGTGAATCATAAATATGTGTTAATATAAGGAAAATGAATTTTTCCCTAGCACAGTATTTATAAATAGTTTCAAATTCTTTTTTTTCTTTTGGAGATATTTATTATTTATAATTTCTGGTTGCTGTAATATTGTCAACCACCAGCATCAATTGGCAAGTTGATAGTTACATGTATTAAATGGATGGATGGACAATAGATGATTATAGAGAGACAGATAATATATAGATAGATAACTACTAGAAACAGTAGCTAATCAGGTTGCAAACATCTAAAACATTTTTCTATCATCCATCTCTACCTACCTACTTACCTACCTACCTGCCTGCCTGCCTGCCTGCCTGCCTTTCTCTATCTATCTATCTATCTATCTATCTATCTATCTATCTATCTATCTATCTATCTATCTATCTATCTATCTATCTATCTATCTATCTATCGCAAGATGCCAAACTAAAAATAATTTATTTCACTGGACAGGCTATCTTATACTCTATTTTATAGACACTGAGAATCTACTGTTGCTGTCAAAAAAAAGAACATACAATGAAATGCAATGACAAAAATATATAACAAATGCATTTTTGCAGGGCTTCAGACTAAAATAATGTGAATTTCATGCCATTTCTTTATTCCAAATAAAAAATAAATGAAAATTGTAGACAGCAGTGCTGCAGGGTACATTTGAAAGAAAACTCTTTATTGCCCCCTCCTGTTCATTTCCTTTACAAATCTAGTTTATCAATGAAGTTTTATTTCAGTCTACAGATTATCATCAAAACCCCTAACAAATTAGTGGATAGTTTTATTTACACATTTTTTCCAGTGAATGAGATTTCACTAACCATACAGTTCTCAGTTGGCAGGTGAATAATTTTTTTATGGATTTTTCTGTATTTACTTTACAATACTACCATATAAAGTGAATGAAGAAAGACACACAAAAATTAAAATTATTCAACAACTATTTGCTGGGTAGCATCTTTATTTGTTAGAGATCAGCCATTTGACATATCAAGTTAAAATAATTGTTCTAAGTTTCAAATTCTCACAATACACTGTATGCAAAAAATATATATGTATAAGTGACATTCCACCACCACCCCGGTAAAGGATTGAATAAGCAATAAAACAAATGGACTATTATATAAATGTAGCTCCTGACACTATAACATCTCTGGATTGCAGCAGGGAAATCTGGTGGGATGAAATGAAAAACGTGATTCTTTTGCCAGATGACACCTCCATTTCCACTATTGGGCCATCAGGCACAGAAAAGTAGGGGACAGAAGAAGGCTGAGTATTGTGTTGGATATGTTTGCCACTTTGAGTTGCTTATAAAAATAAATGCAGGATATAAAAAAAAACCAAATGTTAAACTCTCTAGTTCAAAGTGCCAGTTTACTGTATGATGTACCAGGCAAGTATTTCACGAAAAAGAGGAGTTGTGTCCACGATGTAGACAAATTTCTTTTCATTAAAAAGAAACTCAATGGGACAATCTGAAAATCTGAAACGTTTGGTAATGTATTTGGATGGCCTAAATCAGGGGTGTCAAACTGCCGGCCCAAAGGCTGGACATGTCACCAGGAAACCGCAGCCACCCCATTGCCAACAATGGAGAAGAAGCTCCTATACGTCGCGTGACGTCACGTGATGTTGCGAGTTTGACATGTATGGCCTAAATTGTGTGCCCTTGACTCTCTTTTTCTGAGCTGCCCATGGACTACAATGGAGTACTATGCCTTCAAAAGAAGCTCACAGTTTCACATCTGAGGTCCCTTCTCTCTTCCTCCAAGAAACTATCAGCACCCTTAAATGTTGCATAAGCTTGATTATGTTCAGGGTGTGAATAAGATAACATTAAATCCGGACAAGATTGAAGTACTTGTGGTTAAAAAAACACAAAAAACCTCTGGACTTGAAAACCAATTTGAAATGTGTTCTGGATGGAATTGAAAGATGAGGTTCTCAGTTTCAGAATGATCCTTGACTTCCAAAACTAATAGCTCTGGTAAAGAACATATTTGCACAATTATATCTTTGTCCAATACAAAGGACAAGGACTGTGAAATACTGTGATGAAAAAATTGCTCAGGTTGCTAGTTGCTTATTGAGCAAAGGTGCTTTTGTTGATTTTTAAAGCCTTAATTGGTTTAGTGCCTGATTATTTGTGACGGTGCCTTTCCTGATCTGAACCTATCTAGTCACTCAGATTTATCAGGAAAGACTGTTCTGAAGATCCACAATGCTGGAAGCTGATCTATCTGGTACCTGGGTCAAAATCATTTCCTGTACGGCTTTCAAATTATGAAATGCACTCCCAAAAGGAGGTGCACTTGGCCCCAATCTCCCAGACCTTTACATCTAACTTTTAATTATTAACTGAACTGATATTAATAATATTGATCTTATTTTATATCTGATTTTAATTGTATTGGATTTAATGTTTTATACATTTAATTGTAAGTTCAGTGAATGTCACAGACAGAAAGGCAAGATTAAAAATTCTTAAATAATAACTTCACAAACAACTTTTTTCCACACTGGAGATAATTTTGCTATATTTCAGTGACTTCATAGTTCAGCACATATAGCCATGTACCAATTAATTATGGCTGTGCCAAGGACTTTGTGATGTCAGTGATACAGTATATTAAGTTAAAGGCCATATCAAAGTTGCATCATGAAATAATCCCGCCTCCTCCAGCTAAAGAGTGAGGTGAAGCTACCATGTTGCTTCCCTCCATGTTGCTTATGGAGCTAATGGAAGTATTAGAAGATGCAGACTCTGCATTACTACTGTTGGAGTAAATTCTAGTTAGCCACCAACTTAGAAAAGTCACCAGAAACAATGTAAATTGTATCTCCCACTGTCATTTTTGTGTATTCACAAATTTATAATTTTATTATTATATCTGGAATAAAATTATAATTCTGCAAGAAAATGAACTTTCTTTAAAGACGGATTCCACCTATAAAATCAGTGCATGTCATTTGACCAGCAGAACTGACATTTTACATTAAGGACTTCACATGTGAAATTATTTCAACACTGAAAAAGCTTCTCTAGCAAGTTTTCAATTTAAGACTTATTTAAAGGTATTATGGATAAATAACTATGGAATCCTGCTACCCTCTTGTGGTCAAGCAGGAGTGTACCAATTTAATTTATGAAATAACTATGTGCTTAGTTCAAAATAATAATTCCCCCAAAATCTTTGAGCTTCATAATAATAATAATATTAATATACTTTTACTTTACAATTTGGTTCAGAACTAAGCCAATCTCAGGTCTAGGTCATTTCCATAGAATAATATCTGTGTATTTAATGGCTTTTTTGTGACTACTGTCTCACTAACAATAGCAATAATACTTAGACTTATATACCACTTCACAGTGCTTTACAGCCCTCTCTAAGCAGTTTACAGAGTCAGCGTATTGCCCCCAACAATCTGGGTTGTCATTTTACTGACCTCGGAAGGTTGGAAGGCTGAGTCAATCTTGAACCGGTCAGAATCGAACACCTGGCAGTCAGCAGAATTAGCCTGCAATACTGTATTCTAATGATTGTGCCACCATGGCTCTTATCAAATAAATAGTAGAAAACAATATCTAGTGGACAGTAAATAAAACCCTGGAAATACTTCTGTCAGAATATGCCAAATATGCATTGAAAGAGCAGTTCTTTTATTTATTTTTATTTATTTATTTTATTACATTTATATACCACCCTTTCCCGAAGGACTCAGGGCGGTTTACAGGGTAATTAAAAACCAAGATACAAAAGTTAAAAACAAATTTTAAAAAAAATTATATTTGTCCCTGCATAAATAAAACCCCAGTTAAAATTAAGATTAATTCTCAGCCTGGGCCAGAGAGCTCAAAGAGCCAGGTCTTCAGGTCCCGGCGGAATGAACGGAGGTTGGGGGCAGTCCTCAGCTCCACTGGCATTTGGTTCCAAAGGGCAGGCGCCCCCACTGAGAAGGCCCTATCCCTGGGTGTCGTCCGCCGGCAATCTCTTACCGGTGGCACCCTGAGAAGACCCTCCCTGTGGGAGCGCACTGGACGAAGGGAACTTGATGCCGGCAGCAGGTCTTCCCTCAGATATCCCGGACCCAAGCCATGTAGGGCTTTATAGGTCATCACCAGCACCTTGAATCTCACCCGGAGGGCAACCGGAAGCCAATGCAGCTCGCGGAGTAGAGGTGTTACATGGGAGTATCGGGAGACCCCCATCACAACTCGCGCGGCCGCATTCTGCACCAGCTGAAGCCTCCGAGTGGTCCTCAAGGGCAGCCCTATGTAGAGAGCGTTGCAGTAGTCTAAACGGGAGGTCACGAGTGCATGAGGGACTGTGCATAGGGCATCTCGGTCCAGATAGGGTCGCAACTGGCGCACCAGGCGAACCTGGGCAAAAGCCCCCCTGGTCACGGCTCCTATATGGTCTTCAAAATTGAGTCGTGAATCCAGGAGGACGCCCAAGTTGCGAGCCCTATCAACGGGGGGTAACACCTCACCCCCCATCGTTAGAGATGGAATAGTCTGGTTGACCCGAGATGCCGATATGCACAGCCACTCAGTCTTGGCAGGATGGAGACGAAGCCTGTTTCTCCCCATCCAGACCTGGACCGACTCCAGGCAACGGGACATCATGGCGAGGGCATCGCTGGGTTGGTTCGGGGTGGAAAGAAAAAGTTGGGTATCATCAGCGTACTGATGATACCCCACCCCGAAACCACGAATGATCTCACCCAGCGGCTTCATATAGATGTTGAATAAGAGGGGCGAGAGAACCGACCCCTGAGGAACTCCACAAATGAGAGGCCTCGGGGCGGATCTCTGCCCTCCTGTCAACACCGACTGCGAACGGCCCAGGAGATAGGAGGAGAACCACCGTAAAACGGTGCCTCCCACTCCCAACCCCCTGAGACGCCGCAGTAGGATACCATGGTCGATGGTATCAAAAGCCGCTGAGAGATCTAATAGGACCAGGACAGAGGAGCAACCCCTGTCCCGAGCCCTCCAGAGATCATTCACCAGCGTGACCAATGCCGTCTCCGTGCTGTATCCGGGCCTGAAACCCGATTGGTACGGGTCCAGATAATCAGTTTCCTCCAGGAACAGAGGAAGCTGATGCGCCACCACACTCTCAACAACCTTCGCCAAAAAGCGAAGGTTGGAGACTGGACGATAGTTATTTAAAACAGCCGGGTCCAGGGCAGGCTTCTTGAGGAGGTGTTCTTGGCAGTATATAATCAGTTTTATTGAAGCACCTTCTTCTATTTTTAAATTTTATTGTTTTATCATAGAAAATAAAATACAGAACAGTAAAAGAAACAAAATGAAGCAAAACAAAAATTACATTCAACCCTAACAATAAAAAAAAGAAAAAGTGTATAAAAAGGAGGAAAAAGTGGTCAGTTAAATTTAACATGTTAAACTCATTAATCAATTATTTAGAACCAAGGAAGTTACAAAATACAAAATGCTATTCCTTGTGTAAGCAAAGCCTAGTTTTTCTCTCTGAAATGGCAAAATGAAAGGATCTCTCCATCCGTATTGCATCAGTAAAACATCAGACAGCTGCATTATTTAAAGTATCCTGAACCTTAGGGGGGGAAAATGGAAGAATTAATTTAGATTACAATTGTCTGGCAGAGCTTTTCATGAATAAAATCAGTAGCATTATCTCCAGGTTTAAAACAGTGCTCTGGCTGAAATAGCAAGTAGAGGTCATGGAGAAGGAGTTGTTTACCTAGCTTGAGTGACTGTAACAGTACCTACTATGACTTAACCTGGAATAGATGTATTGGGGACAGTTATCTCTTGATTACTGCACTGTTGCCCTTGAAGAATATCTTTAACTTCAGCAAGTCTAAAGTGCAGTGACCTACTTACTTATTGGTCAATCATGGTTCTGCAAAATTATAATACTGCTGTAGAACTATACTGGCTACTATTGTGTTTCAGAGGCAATTCAAGATGCCTATCGGTACTTTTAAACTCCTATATGGCTAAGGACTCAACTACCTAAGATATTTTTTTTTCCAGATTGAGTGAATTTGTCCAATCCAAATGATTAGACAGTTTCTGTTAAGGGTTCCCATCTACAAGGAGGTACAACAGAAAGGAACCCATCTGTGGACATTCTCTGTGGGGGTTCACTTTCTATAGATCAGCTTGCAGCCCAAGATTAGGAGGACCTTTACTCTTAGGGTTTCTTGAAAGCTGATAAAACCTGGTTCTTTAATTCTCAGATAACCAATTTGAACTTATCAGCACCAGAATTAGTTTAAAGCAGTGATGGGATTCAGCCAGTTCGCACCAGTTCGGTAGCTAATTTTTTGTTGCCCATGCTCAGAATGGACTTCCAGAAGCGGCATCCACAGAGAACCGATTGTTCACATAATTGAATCCCACCACTGGTTTAAAGGTATCATTTTATATTGTTTATCACCATGTTACTTCAGCAACAGTATATATACACTGCTCTGAGAAAGCAGCTAAGCCACATAAATGCATACATAAATTATAGGTTTTATATATAGTTATTTTCTTCCTCAAATGTGTTCCCAGGACTATTCAAATGTAACCTTGTTAATGTAGGAAAGCCACTAAAAACTCTTCCTTCAAGATAATCCAGTGAGCATGAAAAATCTGATTCTTAAAATCTGTTGTCTTTATCATTCTTCTAAGTTTAATAATATTTTGTTTTAGATTGTCAGCTTTTCAATTTAGCCACATCATTCAGAAAGTTATTTTGTTCCCCAAATACATCCTGGCAACATCTTGGGCTGTTGTCTTCATTTTGGCTGGTTGTTGTGGTAGCCATAGCGCCAACACCACAGTGGCATTAAAAGCTGCAGAATCAAGTTTTCGCTTGATTATTTTAACCACCACATTGTTATCTCCACTCTCTCTTTTATGTTTGATAATGTTTAGTAGTTCATCTACTTCAAAATATTTCAAGCATATGTTTTGCATATAGTCACCTAGACATCTGCCACAAAAACCCTTATAAATCAGACTGCAAGATCTATTATCCAATAAAACTTTCTACAGGCAAATAATTCATGGTGATAGAAACAGGTGAGTTTGGTGTGGCTGATTTTGTTCTGTTTTTTTTAAAGAGAGTTAAAATGATTTTATTATATTTACTGTTGTGTACTGGGTTCTTTGTTGCAAGCAGGAGATGAGGCGAGAGAGTTCAGGCAAGAACATGTTTTACTGAATGCAGGAACTGAACTAGTAACCAAGGCTTCCACGCAGCTATTTATACTGCTGGCCACTAGGCGGCGGCCAATAGGTTTGAAGGAGCCTATTGCTGCCCTGGAGCCAACCAATGGTAGTCCTGGAGACTGCTTGTCTGAGGAGCCCGCGACTGTTACCCAACTCCCTGATTAAGCAATCTCAAACAGCATTCAAAGACACGTGGTACAGTTCAAATGAAACAGGCCCAATACATTACATTTACACTGCCATTTTTGCTATGTTTTTGACTGATATGTAAATTGTATGCATTACCAACTGGACTTCCTTTCTTGGTAGTTTAAAACATTTCACTGCTTATCCAAATAGCTTCTTCAGTTTGAAGAAGTTGGTTAGGGGGACCCAGGTACGTCTTCAAGGGAGGTTTCATTTCTCACCTTATCTGGAGGCTAGTAGGCAGAGAGTCACTGGAATGTAAATGTTCCAACTCCTGAATCCTTTATCCTAGCTAGCTTGTTAAGTGTGGCCTCCTGGTAAATTTTTATAGTGGTCTTAAACTTTCTGGGAATTGATGAAAGAGCAGCATAAAAAATGTACAGTGCAGTGAAGAGTGTTTAGACTTCTACGTTGGAGAAATCAATCAGCCTTTATACAAGAGGATGGCCCAGCACAGGAGAAGCAACAGCACAGGACCAGAATCAGCAGTATATCTTCCTTACAGGTAAAAAGAAAAGGGCAATCTTTTGAGGACAATAATATCTACATTTTCAAAAAGGGTTTGAGAGAGGAATGAAGGAATCCATTTATGCCAAAGTGGAAAATCCTTCCCTTAAAGTAGAGGTGGAGGTCTCAGACACAACCTGTCCTCCTTTTTTTGCACTGCTCTTTCATCAGCCGTAGGTTTGTTTTTTTTTTACTATTATGATTCTTTTGCTTTGAAGAAGCAATATTTTGGTTTTATTTCCATTTGATTTAGAATCCGTTTTGTCCAGCAGGGGTCAGTGAAAATCAACAGCTAACATGTGGATGTAGATAAAGCACTTTCCAATTAGAACATAACAGCTGGAGATGAGAGGGAGAGTGTCTTTCATTTGATGATGGTTTTCTCCTCCCACCCATTTACGGAAATCGTGCATGGGTGCTATCAAAAGGAAATGGATATATATGAAAAGATGTAACGAAAGATCAAAAGTTAAATTGATAAAATACTGTATAGTAATGTAAGAAATATTTCTTAACTCCTTCAAGAAAAGGGTCATTTTATACCACCATCAAGATGCATAGGCTACACATATCCCACTGATTTAGGTTAATACATTGTAGGAAGAACTGCCCTCACTCTTAATTAGCAAAACATGACCTCAGCCATGTCATGCAGCAAATTTGGTTATCATATGAGTGCATTCACTGCATGGTTCTTAATTGGATTCTTTTATTCATTTGAAGAAGAAAAGCTATAACAAAAAGAACATATGACACTTTAGTAGAGGATAAGTGAATGAATTATTTTAACATTATGAGCATGCATGAAATGAGTGGTAAAGATGTCAAGCAATACTTCATTCCATTATCCCAGTACAATATTTGCATTAAAGATTTTAAGTAGAATGTACCACTAAATCATAAATATAATGACTAACGCTACCTCAGCTTACTGTAGCATATACAGATTCTAACTGCTGCTTCACAATTGTTATTAGTGCAATCACTATGTAAAGGTTATTTTACTTTTTAAAGAACCAACAAAATGAATGGTGTACACATGTCCTCTAAGTGCTCAAAACAATGCACGTAATACACTTCCTACAATTATATAGTACCCACATGTAAATATTGTGAAAGTTAAGTTTTGCTGACTGGTCCTAAGTCCCCCAGTGAATTCTCATAGATGAACGTGGACTTGAACCTGAGAATCTCCTCATTCTGTTCAATATTTTAGCACCACACAATATTGGTTACTTGTATACGCAGGTGTATTTGCAGCAAAAAGATTAGAATTAGAATAGTAAGAGTTGGAAAGGTCATCATAGGTCATCTAATCCAACCCACTGCCCAAGCAGGAGACACTACACCATTTCTGACAGATGGCAGTCCTGTCTCTTCTTGAAAGCTTCCAGTGTTTACACAATAACATTCAGAGCCAAGATTAGTTGTTGGTCATTTGAGTTGTGATTTTCATAGAACAACATTCTCATAAGAAAGGAAAGGCAGTGGATAGATTGCTGCCAGTATTATTTTATTTATTTATTTTAATTCCATTTATATCCCGCCCTTCTCCAAAGACTCAGGGCGGCTTACAAGCATTGCTGCAATTAAAGATGGAATTTAAACACCATCGGAGACAAAACTTGGGAAGTCAGGAAATGGAGTTAATGGTTGGCAATTAAAATGGTAGCATGGACATAATAGCTCGAATGTCTGTTGGAAAGGGTTCTTAATTCAAAGAAAGGGTGGGTGATCTTAAAATGTGGCTTTGACCTTGTTTGCCTTATTTATAGAGGGTGGCTTGTAATGAATTAAAATGCAAAAGGTGGAATGACACAACAAAAGATACCTTGTTAATTATTGATAATGACAAAGATGATAGGTAGAATATGTTTTTGAAATATAACAAGAATGCACTTAAATGAACAATGTATGTATTTCAGATATGATAATTAGTATATAATGAAATAGGGGAAATGTCGGTTACCCGAAAATTAAGGTTTTTAGATACTACAGGCTAATTTGGAGCACTGTATTGAAATTAGATAACACTTAAAAACAGGACGTGAATAAGTATACGTGAAAATGTATAGATAATTGTTCAAACTGATTCTGCTACAACCAGAAATGTATTAATTTGATTTTGATATTGTGACTAAGGGAATTGGAGAAGGAATTTTTTGTTGATTTACCTTTACCTATGTACAAAAAAAAATTGTTATTGGACTTTTGATTATCCAAGCACCACATTGCTTCATAAGCATTTGGATGTAAAATTAGAAAATTAATAAATAATTAATAAAATAATAATTAATGAATAAAATTAATAAAACTTGTTTTTTTAAAAAAAAGAAATGCAAAAGGGGAAACCAATAGCACCAAACGAGCCAGCACAGGATGGAAAACAGTACTTTTTACATATAGCAGGGAAAGACAGGTGGAGGTTTCCTTCCTGCTTGGACTGGAAAAGACGCATAGGCTACACATATCCCATTGAATTAGGGGAAAGATTATGTTATATTCTCCTGCCTTTAAGAAATTATCAGTGTCCATTGTGGTGCTATAAAGCAAGCTGGTCAGTCCATGAACTACGCTCAGGAAAGGATCCTTGAAGGGTGAACAAGGCTAGCAGATAAAGACCATTCTAAAAGCCTATGTAGCTAGACTTCCCTGGCCTACTACTACCATCAGAAGAAGAAAAGACTGGGCGTGTTATACACTAAAAAGACATAATCTGGAAATGCAATTTAACTGGAAATAAGATATAAATCTTTCCCCAAGATGTTTTTTTTTCAAGAGGCAACTGGACTTCCTTGTTTTTCTTTGAAGATGTTTCGCTTCTTATCCAAGAAGCTTCTTCAGGTCTGAATTGGATGGTGGAGAATGGAAGGATGGTCATTTGCATTCTTTTATTCTATTATTATTATTATTATTATTATTATTATTATTATTATTATTATTATTATTATTATTATTATTATTATTATTATTATTACTACTACTACTATTATTATTATTAATTTTATTTGTATACCGCCCTTCTCCCGAAGGACTCAGG